>NC_135783.1:154578946-154628946 GCF_051106095.1 Pogona vitticeps
TGAGTTTTTAGCCCATTGGAATGCATTGAAATGTTTTCAATGCGTTTCAGTGGGTTTTCTATTTTCGCTTTACAACGTTTTTGTTCTACAGCAATTTTGCTGGAACGAATTAACGTCGTTAAGCGAGGCACCACTGTAACTCTGTCAGTGTGAGGGAACATGGATTCAGCAAGTTGTGTAGATGATTGAAAAAATTAGGTTGGAAGCAACTGAAGAGGAAATATTGTGGGATACTGCTCATTTTCTAAAAGATTACCTCCAAGCAGGAGGAGGTATGGCTGTGAGAAGTGCTGCTGTGACTAAACATCTAGGTCTGGGTAGGCCAGAAGCGAGAAAGGAAGCTGTCACATACCAAAGGGGTTCACTGCTGTTACCAGTTTTTGTTATTGTTTAACATTATTGTTTGTCACACTTCGCCAATGTGATGCGACAGGTAGAACCTGTCATAAAGGTGTGTGATGTGTGGCCGTCGCCTGTCAGCATAGCTCTCCCAAGTTTGGAGTGAGTTTTTGGGCTGCAAGGAGATGCCCACCAGAGGAAGGGATTGCTGTAAGGAAACTGTACAAGAGCAGTTCATAGAAGACTGGAGATGGGAGACCAGCTATGGTACAATTTCACAAGGCAAGAATTGTTTACTCATTTAGAGTATATCACTTAACAGCTGTGTGTATATTGTTGCACACTCCCCGGTTCCTTGAGTGATGAGAAGTTCTTGAAGCAGTGCCAGATTTTGGTTTCCTCTGGAAGAGGAATAATCAGAGACTTGTTTACAGAATTAGAGCAAAGTGGAGGCAAGTGGTGTAAAACTGCAACTCACATTGATCCCCTAGGGAGAGTGTGTGTGTGAGAGAAACCTGCACAAGCTTTCAGCTCTCTTTCTTTCTGTTTCCATCTTTGACTCAGTGTGCAGAACATAGTGCAGCAACACACGTATACATAGAAACACTTGACTTTCTCCTTAGTGGTGTCATCATTGGAGATCTCAGTTTTTCCCATCAGCAGTGATTACCTGCTTGGCAAAGGAGTAGTTTGGTACCATTCCTTGTATTCTCCAAACCATCAAGCACTGACCTTTTCATAAACATAGTGAGATTTCTTTGAGGAGTTGATGTGTGGAGAAGTGCCTTAAAGTGTCCTTGTCATAATGCACCAGTAGGAAGGACGTGTCTACTGTTTTCTTTGGTGAGTATGCACACACACATGTGCACGTACACACACACACACACACACACACACACATTATTCCTTCTTTCATGTTTACTTCTCTGAAGTTTGCACCAATAGGTAAGAATTGCCCTTGCCCTTTTGCAAATTACTCTTAAAAATAAACGGTCAATTCTATGAATCATAAACATAATATTGTGAATTTTTTTTCCTTTTCCCATTCCAAATCTCCAGAAATTCTCCCTTTTAAACACTCAGCATACACAGAAAACTTTTAAAAGAGAATTCAGCCTAGTGTTTCCTTTAATCCCAGTGTCCCTTTGCTGTACAGTATGATTAAATGTTGGCTTAGTTAAAAGATTTTCCAGAAAAACTGAACTATAAAATAAAAAAAGAATTAGAAACAATGCTGGACTCATAAGTACAGTGATAGAACGTGTCCAGCATTATATAAGCCTGGACATTTCTGAAAAAGCTTAATTTTTACTTGCCTTATAAAGTGCCAGATGCACCTTCTTATTGAAGGGAATCCCACAAAGATTGTACTATCATTGAGAAGGGCTTCTTAGGTGGTGGGGTGTGTAACTGGACTATTTATTGCTGCTGTGTTATGTACCATAAAGTTGGAATCACATTTTGGGAACTCTAACAAAGTTTTCAAGGTAAGTGAAAGATACGTAAGTAGAGGCTTTGTCTAATTCCACTCCCATTCCCCATGAGTTTCCATGGCTGAGCAAGGATTTAAACCCAGATCTCCTGAGTTACTAGTCCACCATTTTGTTTATTACATCACACTGGGATTATTCATTACCTGTGATTAAATTCACTAAAATTTTATTAAATGACCAAGTATTGTCTATAAATGTGTTGTATTTTCCTAATACTGTTGGGAGTTGTCTCAGTCATTTTATAATGTGGTCTGAAGAACTACATAGGAAAAAGAGATACTGTACCTAAATATACAGCAAATTATTTCTTTTTTGAATTGAATAATTAATTACAATTAGCATTCAGACTTTAATTATAGATATAATGTTGATAAGGCTTGTGGGACTCCAAGTGGAAGTGAACTGTACCGTTTACAGTATGCAAATATACCCATTTAGTTTAATTGGAATTCCAAACCAAAGCAATTATCACCAATTCCTTTAATATTAATAGGCTTGACAGAATTGTCCCTCATAGTTGTGTAAGTGAATTAGTATTGCTATACTAAGCCCCACTTGTTTCATTTTTAAACATCTTAGAATATTTTATATGCAACTGTGGTTTGTAATTTTTTATTGCACTAACTCAAGGCTGTTAATTATAAATTAAATGAATCTGTTTTCCTGCAAGTCAGTATGAGAATTTAATAAACATATTTACAGGTGTATATTAAAATGTATGAGTTCAGTGAAGAGAACAGGAGAAAAAGGGAATATTTTAATGGGCAATAATGGCTGAAATCCTGTTGGTAAGCATAAGAACATGTGTAACTTTCAGTCCATTCCTAACTGGGAAATAAAACGCCCCTTGAGTGCATGTGTGTGTGAGTCCCTGAGAACTCAACAGTATCTTTTTATTTGCCTTTTAGGAATGCATTTGAACGAATAAATTTTCTTAAGCAAATCAACAGGATTTCAGCCATCATTTTATTCCTTCTCATATGAAATTGAGGCATGCAAGGACAAATCAAAGACCAGTGGTTCTCAAACTACAGTCTTCTGGCTACAGTGGTTCCTTGCTTTACGACGTTAATTCGTTCCAGCGAAATCGCTGTAGAGCGAAAACGTAAAGCGAAATAAAAAGCCCATTGAAATGCATTGAAACCCGTTCAGTGTGTTCCAATGGGCTGAAAACTCACCGTCCAGTGAAGATCCTCCATAGGGGCAGCCATTTTCAGTGCCTGTGCAGTGAGGAATCCATCCCTAAGCACAGCGGGGGGCCAATTTCTTCAGCCGGCGGCCATTTTGAAACCCGGCGATCAGCTGTTTTTGATCGTCGTAAAGTGAAAATCAGTTCCCAAAGCAGGGAACTGATCATCACAAAGTGGAAAAACCCCATTCAACCCATCGTTTTGTGATTGCAAAAGCGATTGCAAAAACCTCACCGTCAAGCAGATTCGTTGTTAAATGGGGTAATCCTAAAGTGGGGCATGACTGTATTTGAATTTCAGTTTTTGGCTATACCGGCTGGGGCTTGTGACAGTATAAGTTTGAAACATCTGAAGGGCCAGCAGTTGAGAATTGCTTTCTAGAGCATTTTCCGCTATCCCTGATCCTACATGACCACCAGAAACTGAGTTGTTCTAAAAAGCAGCCTTCCTTAGGTTCATGTGATCAAGAACGACTGAGTGTTGAGGAAAATACCACCCTTACCACACTAGAGGCTCATATATGCAGATCTAGGTACTTTGCATCTTTTGCACTTGTGATATAGCAAGTGGCTAGGAAAGGCGTTTACAAGGTAAACTCCTGGAGTGGCCACATTTTGCTTGTTCCAAAGAAAGTGTACACAAACAAGGGAATTGTAGTAACCATTATAATCTTGATAAATCTCCTGAAATGTCTGACCCAACAGAATGGATGCGCTATGTCTTGAGCAAACAGTTTGCAGAGGTAGGGGAACAACTTAATTTCTCTCACCTCTTATGGAATAATGCAGCTATTTAAATACTCAACAGAATAATTTAAATAGAGTATTCAAAAGATGTAATGAAGGAGCTGAACATAAACTATTTACTAAAGATGATTCCAAATGAAGGCCTCTTTGCACTGCCAATCAAATAACACTGGACAGAATCCTATGGAAGTACTGTGCATGCTCAACTTGAGATTGTGTATGGTAGTCACACTAATGCTGACGTGGAAGTGCTATTCCCAAAGCACTTTCGCTGGCACATTACACAGTCGGCCATGCCAAGGAAGTGTGATTGATTGCACAATCCCAAAGTGGAACCCCTTGCTGGGCATTACACCAACACATTTATGCTGGCATAACTGGCCACTGTGTAGCTCTTCCGTTTCCTTACTTAATGGACATTTTCTTAGTTAGGAGAACCTATGAAGATGTGGGGCGGGGGGAATATGGGAGGGTAATAAATGGAAGACAGCATCGCTGGACTGACTTTAACATTCTGTGAACGAGGTAAAGCACATTGCAAAATAAACCTTCATCTGTAACCATTGTAACTCTTTAAATGTGCCACAGGAAACTTCTTTAAAAATTCAGTGGAAATAAAAATATCACAGCAAGTGTAATAAAAGGCAATGGACCTTCCAATAGACTTTATCAGATTTTAGGGTGCCATATAGTGACAAGTTTATGAGCATGGCTTATTTACGCCCTTAAATAAAGAACGGTTGCAAAGAATTTAAACGAGGCATCTTTTTTGTGGGGGTTTTGCTTTTAGAGAAATATATTTAATATATTGAGCTTTCCAGCATGAACACAGCAGACTTTTAGCTACTTCAGTAGATCACAAACAACTGCTGAGTCAGTTAATAATGCCTTAATCAACCTTTATTTATTGAGCTTCTAATTAGCTCAGTATACAATGAACAGCATTATATATTTGTGTCTGATCCTTCATCCTAACACCATGAATGTAACCCTTAAAGGGATAAAAATAGGTGTTTCTTGAATACAGTACTCCAGAATATATCAATTTCATTTCCTTTTTTTACTACCAGAATTTTGTTTTGTTTTGAAATGAAAAAAATAAAAAATAGCAGTGACAGGAGCTATGCACGTAAGAAGAGCCCCTGTCCAGCTCTGAATTCACCCTGTGCCCAACCCCAAAACCAGATGTGAGCACAACAACATTCTGCTCCCCACCCATCCTGAAGGAAATGTATTGAATTAGTAGCATTGGTAATCTCATGTTATCTATGAATTTGTCCAATCTACTTTTTGGTTACCCAAAGTTGAGGCCCATCATTGCGCCTTACTAATTCTGCACTATCTGAAGACAGTCTTGGATCAGCTTTTGCCTGTCTTGGATCTTCAATAATGCATCTCCATTGCAATGTCTCCCTCTCTGTTTCTTTTATGCCCGGTAAATTTTATACGCTTTGTCCATATTTTTCCTTAGCTACCATTTCTTATGCCAAATATAAATTACTTTTGTTCCCAGGGCTGGTCCTGAAGCTTCTTGAACAGTATTCTTTGTTTAGTTACTGTATAGTCATAAAACAATATTCCTAGGAGAAAAACAAGTGTGAGAAGAACTTGCAGCAAGTGCTTTCGTGCAAAAAAGTAGCAACACCAACCACGGTATTTTGGTTTCCATTTGCTACACCGTTAGCAACTGAGAAAAGTGGGCACCTAATCAGTTGTTTCTGTTTGTACTTGCATTCCTTCCTGTAAAGGACTGTACACTGTCTTACAAATTTTATCAGTTCCCTGTCATTTTACTGTTTGCTCTGGAGACTGTCAGGGTATACATATCTGTGATGCTGTATACAGTAGATTAAGAAGGTGAACCAAGGTTATTAGCTTCTGAATGATAAAGAAGCTTTGCTTTAGGAATTACCCACTAGTCTAAGGTGGTGGTGGGAGAAATACCTCGCTATAATCAGCAAAAATGCTCCAGAAATCCTTCTGTGTTAAATATTACCACCAAAGATGCAACTTTTATAATAGAACAATGGGATGTAAGTTTTTAGATGCAGAAGAGATCCAGGAGCATTGCCAATTATCTTTTTCAAGAGGTTTGCCAAAGTCACTCCTATCCTTGTGTAGATGATGGGTTTCCTTGTAGCAATGGCATTGGGACAGACTTGGCTGAACACAAAGGACAAAATGGAACCCGCTCCATTCCATGTACATTAAACTGACCGACCTAGGTGTCTTGCTTCAGCACTGCCAATGAGATGGTGCTCAAGAGAGTCCCTTAATAATTACGACTCACAACAGAGGAAGCAGCAGCACAAGGTCCAGCATGAAACAGTGCTGGAACCACATCAAGTTACTCCACCTCCCATGCTAGGAACCATAGCAGTAGCTTTAAAAGTTAAAGCTTTAGGGCAAAAGAAGTGACAGTATTCTTTGTTTAGTTACTGCATGGTCGTAAAGTAATGTTTCCAGGAGAAAAATAATTGTGAGAAGAAGCTGCAGCAGGTGTTTTAGTGCAAAAAAGTAGCAACACCGACCATGTTGTTTGTAATTTGTTACTTCCAAACTCAGTGACAGACAGGCAGTCTTTTTGCTTTTGTACCACCGTTGCTAAGTGCCTTCTCTAAACCTGGTGAGCTCAATGATGCTCTTGGCCTGAAACCTGTTAGACAGCAGCTAGTATGCAGCCCAGTCTGGAAGTGATTCCTCAGTTGCATGCTGTGTTTTTAGCCCAGATTCTAATTGGGCAAAACTACTTCTTGATAAATACAATCACTTTATAGTGAAAGTCTTTTCTAAAAAGGCCTGCTGTTCCTTCCCTTCCAAAGCATTGCCAAGTGTTTTGATAGCGATTTTAGTTTCTGGTGCATCTGCCATTTATTTATGGATTAATTCCGTATGCAGGGAATATTTTTACACTGCATATTTAAAGTTTATTATTCTCATTTGTATCCTTGATTGGTCAGCTGTTGTGGTGATACAGTTTTTTTGAAAAATCCCAAATCTGAAAATGAATCAGGAACATGTTTGCATTCTATTTATTCATGCTGCCAAACATTAGGTTAGTTTGCATTACGGCTTCTATTTGCTGTTTAAACCTCATTCCTCTTTTATACTTGGAACCATTCATCACTAACAAGTTTGTTAAAATTTCACAAGCATATGGTAGATTTTAAATTTTTTAAAGCTTTCATGCATTTTGAAGTGGTGTAGTGTTTGAAGTAATGGATAATGAAGATAGTAGCTACAGTCTGTACTTTGAAGCTAGTGGGTCTTTGAGTGAAAGAAGCAAAATGCACTGCAGTGAGGGGGAAAAAAGGGAAATTTAGGTTCCTGCCTACATTTGTCCAAAACCATTATTACTTCATGGAACTTTTCTTTTCCTTACTTTTATAAGCAGCGCCAGCAAGTCAGCAACATCTCATAAGATTTTAGGGCCCAACCTTCAATATTGGAGTCACGTTCTTGTGATGTCATAGTGACCAGATAGGCGGGGTATAAATGGAATAAAACAAACAAACAAACAAACAAACAAACAAACGAAATGTCACCAGAGTGGCCTCTTGTGGAAGGAAGGCAATAGGGTTGGAGCTGGAACTGCTCCTTGGCCAGCTAGTTATACAAACGGGCATGAGGGGAAATGGGTGCGACGTCAGAGTAAACTTGGCTAACCTGCTAATATGACAAACTAAATTCTGATGACTAGGTACGACACAGAGTAGATCCAGTGGCATAGAATGGGTTGCCAGCATCTGTGCCAAGTATTGTTCCCCCTGACTCATGGACCTGCCGCTACCACTTTCCACAGCGTCCCTGTCCTTCTCCCTCCATTCTTGATAGGAGTGCTGTCGAGGCACTGTCCTCCTCCTCCTCCTCCATCATCATCCCTTCTTCCCTCATTTTCCCTTGGCTCCTCCTCACCTACCTCATGCCAGGCCCAGCCAGGGTGTGGAGAGCCTCCCGGAATTCCTCCAGATCCCACCATTGTGCTGCCGCCGCCACCTTCTGTATCTCCTGCATGGCTGTGCTCAGCTCCCACCACCAGCCCAGCAGGAAGACACTGCCGACCAGGCTCAGCGCTGCCAGCAGTCCAACAGAGGCCAGGAAGAGGTACATCGGCACCCAGACCTCTGGCACCCTCAGCCCAGCCCGCTTGACTCTGGCTTCCCAGTAGCAGCAGCCACTCCACCAGCCCCAGGAAGGGCCACCAGATGGAGGCTATTGGCATGCTCTCCTCAGTGGGATAGTCTACTCCCCTTTGTCGCCCAGCACCATGTTTGTACTGGGCTGGGGGCAGCTGGCTCACCCTGCCTGCCAGATAGCCTTGGCAGCCAGGGAGGTGGGGGGGTAGTTGGGAGGATGGATGGACAGGGCCACCCGGCCCAGACTAATAGAGTAGACCTTTGGTCTAGATGGATGGGGTAAAAAATCTAAATAGATAGATAGATAGATAGATAGATAGATAGATAGACAGATAGACAGATAGACAGATAGACAGATAGACAGATAGACAGATAGACAGATAGACGGAGCATGTGGGTTGTGAAAAGGTGGTGGTTGCGCCCTCTAAAAATGTTGTGTCCTGGGGTGACTGCCCCTCTCTTCCCCTCCCCCCAGCTACTTTTATCCATCAGCTACCACCATTTGTAGTGGGTGCACTCTGTGCAGCCTTACTAACATCACACAGGACATGGAGGAAGTTTGCTTTTGAGATGTCAGGCTTTCCCCGCCCCCCTTCAGGACCTATGCCATTGCTGCTTGGATCTGTGTAGGGGAGGAAAAAAGCTCATGATTTGCTATGCCAGTGTCCTGCTCCCATGCCTTCCTGCACATTGCATGATGGGCCCAGGTGCATGTTCCTTCTGCCTTTTTCTGCACTATACCTCCTCCCTTTTTGGCATGCCAGCATTGTACAAATGTGATACCTCTACAGAAACCCTTGCAGTGCACCACTAAGTGTTGGCACTAGCTGGGAATGGGTGGAGATTGCTCCTCTGGCTTTAAAGATGTCACATACCATAAAATCTGACTTTCTCTTCCTTGCATGCCACTCACCCTGAGCTTTGTCTCCCCTACTAGAGATCAGAAGCTTCAGTTCCCTAGAATTTCAGCCGGCGCACTGAGGCTTGATCGTCCTATTTATAATCCACCCTCTCAACAGCTATGTTTATACATTATATCAAGCTATAAAGTCATGGAGAGTTCAAGTAATGTGCTGATGCATATAACCTGTTTGTATTTCCCTTTGCCAAAGTGTACACATAAATAAGGAAGCCACAAGTAAGCACGGATTTCTATTCCATTTAGACTTGGAATGGGATTCATTGGTCTCACATAAATCAGAATCGGAAGTGAATCCTTGCAGGTTTTGGTGCAATTTAACCAGGACCCTGGGTATGAATTTAATGGACATGCCTTATTTTTTTGCCTCTTGGGGTTTTTGCACAAACGAAGGAATAGATTGGCTGTATACACTGACATGCTATTAGTGTACATTGTAATTTAATAAGCCAGAATTCATGGTTGCCTCTTAAATGAACCAATGAATTTAGGGATAGACCACAGTATTTTGTTAAGCCATTCTATCTGTTTGTGATTGTTACGTGTGCGTTGGTTTATTATTGTTTATTACTTATTTAATTTATTTGTCTTATTTATGGGCCACTTTTCTGTAGATGAGACTCAAGGTAATTCACAGTATTAAATAGAATAGAATTAAAAAGACAGAAAAGTTATACATTAAAAACAATTAAACTGCAATACTGATTAAAATACATTGAATGGTTTAAAATATTAAAAACTTTTAAAACAAACTTAAATTTAAAAAACAGCATTCAGGGACTCAGTTATGATTTTTAAAAGCCTCTCCACTGTTCCTGCTTCACAGCTAAGATAACAATGATGGGAAATTGTGTCTGACCCAAGACCACCAAGAAACTCATAACTGAGCCTATGTTTTAGTATAATGCCAATTCACACATGACAGTAGTTTATATTGGATCATCTTGCAGCGCATCGGGCTTGTAGGTAGTCTGAACTTATAGATAGGTTCTGGAGGAACCTGTGCTTCTATGTGCTGCCATCACAGTTTCTGTGGTCTCACTGTCTCTTTTCCAAGCTGCCATCTATGTAGATGCCATGAAAATTGCATGTATAGTATCCATAGAGGTGGTAGCTTAGACAGGGGCACTTCTGTGTGAGATCAGACTGTTTGCAGGGAGGACTATGTGGCACCCTTGTTGGCTGTAAATCAGACATCCATCTTCCAACATTGTGGAGGACATTGCCTCTCCCATAAACTGCTTTCCTCCCAAAGCGATGTCCTCCAGATATTGCAGTTTTTTGCACAGCTGGACAGTCAGCCAGCATTGCCCATGTTAGCTGGGGCTAATGGGAGTTAAGGTCCAAGACAGCTGAAGGGCACCAGCTTGAGAAGAAGCAAGGCTGCTATTTTTATATATTGTGGTAAACAGGAAGAAAAATAAGTTTCTGTTCTTTCCTGTGGTGCCACCAACTTTTCAACAACAACAACAAAACAAGAACAAAAAACCAATACTAGAGTTGTTTCCTCCCGGCCCCCAGATCAAACTCTCTAGAGATGGGCTTGCATTGTGATCTGCTTTGCACTGGTCAAGCAATTTAGTAATGAACACCACTTCAGTCAATACAAGGTCACTTCAATGCATTCTGCTTAGCTTCCATGCCACCATGGAAGAGGGAAGAAAAAGCAAGCCCTTTATTTTGGTTTTTTTGTTTTTTGTTTTTTTTTTAAAAAGGAAAATGATGTGGCTGCTTCTTCCTGAAAGAGTTCATTTTCTTTTGTTTCTGACAATGAGAATGTGTTTCTGGAATCCATTATAAAAGGTATCTTAAGAAATTTTCATAGGCTTTCATTTAGAATAGGAAAATGCCATTAAAGGTTTCAGAACAGAACAGAACAATAGGAAAAGAATGTCTCTATCCCCCCCACCCCCACCCCCACCCCCACCCCTTTCTCTCTCTCTCTCTCTCTGTGTGTGTGTGTTCAGTTATTGTTAGGTTGCTCGTGTTTTAACTGTGAAGAATTAGATTAGAAATGTGCATATTAGAAAAATGTTGAAGAACTTTGATGAGTAACACATGAACAGAAAATAAAATATATTTGAACAGGGTAGTGTTTACTTAGACTGTGACCAAATCTAAATATAGTTCACTATTTCACAGAGAAATTATTTTTGATGATCCTGGGTAGTCTGCCTGGTTTTTTTTAACACCACACTTATCAAAACTGTAGAATTATAGCATAGGAAGGATCCTAAGGATCATCCAGCCTAACCTTTTGCCATTGCAGGGATCCAGGGCTAAAGCATCTTTGACAGATGCTTATCCAATCACTGTTCAACACCTCCAACAAAGAAGTCCCTCACCTTCTGAAGCGGTGTCTTCTCTTGTTGACCATCTCATACTGTCATGAGGAAGATTGTTCTAACATCTATTCACAATCTCTTTTCTTGTAATTTGAATTTATTAGTGCAGATCCTGCCATCTGATGCAGCAGAAAAGAAGTATGCTCCATCTTGTTTGTGAGATTGCTGTGGGATAGCTGTTCAGATACTTGCCAAAGCTCTCATATCACCTCTCAGTCTTCTCTTCTGCAGTCTAAGCATGCCCCGCTCTCTCACTGAGTTTACTTTCCATGCACTTTACTATCTCAGTTGTGTTTTTCCTTGGATATGTTCCAACCTTCCAATATCCTTCTTAAATGGAGGTGTCCAGAACTGGACATAGTATTTCCAGGGAGGAATGGCCAAAGAAGACTAGAGTAGTCCTATGATTTTTCTTGATCTGAACAGCAGGAATGCTCTGAGATATCGAACAGTTTGATATAAACCAGAAAGTGTGTAAAAGGATCTGACAGGGTGAAGGAAAGAATGAGATCCACTCCAGAGATCAATTGTAGCCTCAAACTATATCAGCAATTATTATTATTGCTTTTTTTGTGCCTTTGAACCATCCAATTGATTTGTGTTGGTCTACTAAAATGCCTACACCCTGGTATCAGGGGTTACCCATCATCCTTCCTACATTAATGCCTCCAATTTCACCCCCACCTAAATATAGAACTTTTTGCTTATCCCTGTTGAAATTCATTCCGTTTGCTTTAATCCCAATCTTTAATCCTTATGGTTATTCTGAATCCTGATTTGCCTTCTGAGTATTAGAAAACCCTCCCAGGTTGGCTTCAGTGATGGATTTGATAACTCCTCTTTTTTGTTTCACCCAAAATCCTTAATAAAGATGTTGGATAACATCAGACCTAGGACAGAATTGTATAATAAGGATGTAGCAAGCAAGTCCTCAATTTTTTTCATCCTTAATGAAAAAGATTCTGGAATGCAATTGAAAAATTACCTTTGCTCATGTCTATTGGTATAGATCCTGGCTATGAATTGCTGAAATTTAAGAAATCAACATAGGCATTTGCTCTCATGAGCTGAATCACATCGGTGGTATGTGCTAGCAAGTGCCTACACCAGCCTCTTAACTCGAAGTTATTCACAGCTGAGATCCAATTTGGAGTTACCTTATTAGCTGTACCTAATAAGATTCTGAACATTGCGACACCCTGTCCAGTGCAATACAACGCAATGCAGTGCAATACAACACAATAAAATAGTAAAACAAAATATATGTTGCTTGGAGATGTTTTGCTTTTGCATGAGAGTGAAAAGACCAGCACTTTCTTCTTTCAGCAACCACGTATATGAAAACCTCTTCTTGAAATGCTGGATAGCTCAGTGGTTTAGGCTTCTGGTTGTTGAGCCAGAGGTTGGGAGTTCAATTCCCCACTGTGCCTCCTTGAGTGGGACTGGACTTGACGATCTTCTATAGGGTCCCTTTCAGCTCTGCAGTTCTGGGATTTTAACGTTATTTTCCTGCCATTTTTCCAGAAGCCAGTAGAGGAAAGGGATCTGATAAAGCCTTTGCAATGGTAACTGAGGTTTCTAATTGTGCTTTTTTTGCCACTGGAGTTGTGGAGATGAGGGATCATGTTAGATGTCACTGTGTTCATTCAGGTATCTTGCTATTGGCTCAAAATTATTAAAGCTTGTTTTTGTGTCTTTTCTCATCTTATTCTTCTGATACCATTTCAAATATTTTTCAAAAGGTAAGTTCACTTCCCCTGATCATGGCATCTTCAAACAATAGAAAGAACAAGCTTCATTTAATGTTTTTTTCTCCTTTTGCAGTGAACATCTGTTTCATATTAGGCATTTGGTTTAGATGTTCACAGAGCCAAACTACCTTTTCTGCTCCAAATTGCCTTCTAAAATGGCTTCCCTGTCTTGAGCTTTTAAATTCATATTTGAAATGGCATTTCTGCAGTTTTACTTTTTCTCTCTGTGGCATTAACTGCCCCTTCCCAAGGTGTCTTCTCTGAAGGAAAATATCAACCAGATGAATTGTATGTTTGGCAAGAAGTTCTGTGGAGTACTAACTTTGTTCAGAGACTCTAGCAAAAGCTTTGGAAATCCCCCTTGAAAGCAAACTGCTAGCACTGAACGCATACAGTTGTTCAATGCTAGCAGAGGTTAGAATTTTCCCCTTGTCCTATGCAGGTTACTAAATAGCTGGCCCAGTGGTGTCACAAATGGGTTAATTAAGCACAGCCATGAAGACTTGGCTTCAGGTACCTCCATATTTGCCCAAGTTGTCCTCTGATGTGGAGGGGAAAGTGCTAGATAATCACCTGCAAAGGAAGAGATGCAGAATGTGCATGGCTATCTGATAAGTGCTGAACTAACCACACCTTCCTCCAATTTTGGGCCTTCAAATAGATGTAAAGTGCAGTGGTACGTCGGTTTGCAAAACGGATCCATTCTACGTGACGTTACATAGTATGGAAATTTTGCAAACCAAAACGGCAATTGTGCTACGAAAGGGGCAATGTTATAGGCAAAATATGCCTTGGGAAAACCCTTACGTAGTGCAAAAAAAAAAGAGGAAAAGGAAACAACATAACCTGGGGCTTTATTTCTTATGGATTTTGGTCCGTGAACAGAAAATTACGTAAACTGAGGCATTCGCAAACCGAGGTACTACTGTACTTGTTCCACTCCACCTCAGTGACCATCATGTTTCCCATGCCTTCTGGGCACTTCTGTTTGCTACAAGATGGCACCGTGAAGGCAGAAAGTGTTGCCTTCCTTCTGAGCTGGCTTCAGTCGCCATGTCACATAATGAAACGAAATCAGATATGTGTGTAAAAGGAAGTGAGAGGTACTGAGGTGTAGCGGAAAGTCACTGTCACAAAACTGTTGGGAACTCATGGGGAAGAAGGGACGAACTCCATTGTAGGACTCACATGATGAACACAGGCTCCTACTTAAGTGTGTGTGCATAGTGTGACAAGCCACTTCCCAGTGTGTGGGCTGAAACTGGCATATGTGTTTGTTATACGAAGTACTGAGTAAGCAGTTTCTCATAACAAGACAGCATCCCTGTAGAACATGTGGCAGATGTTTGCTTACCCATTTGTATGAACAAAAAAAGCAAAGCAGGAGCCATTTTTGACAGCTTTTATTTTAATAAATTAGCCCGTGTTTCAAGATGGCACAAGAAGAGGTGAAAGGGATGGGCAAACAGTGTTATCACTTCCTGCTCATCTGCACTTCCTTCTGTATCTCCCACTCACTTTGAAATATTTTTCAACTTAAAATTAGTCGAAGCATTGGGAGAAGCAGGGAGAAATTATGATTATGTAAAAGAATCCAAAATAATACATGAATCTAGCTGGTATAAGCAGCTAGATCAGAGAAACTAATTGTTTCAAATAATCAGTGTCTGAAAGCATATGGCAGCACAAAGCTTTTGTGTTTTTCTGTAAACAATTCACTATAAAAGTAAATAAATAAATAATGCACAGACCTGCTTTGTCCTTTAATGTATGACAGGCAATAACGTTTAGAAGTTTAAATAAGAGCTGTAATAGGTTTCTATAGCCTCTACTGGCCTCATGTAGCTGGGGAGAACTCCATAAAATCGAACATAATTAGCAGTGTTTTCTCATCAGCATCACATAGATGTTTTTGTAACTACTGTAATACCACTTTGGAGTGATAGGATTGTATAGATGAACAAGAGAGTTCTTTCAGTAAGTGAAATAAATAATTCCGTATAGAAATACTGTGCTAAAGAATCCCTTGTTGGTTTGTTTTTGCTCTTGCGTGAGCAGAAGGGGCAAAGAGATACTGTGGTTTACAAGCACATGGATTTATTTATTTATTTATTTATTTATTTATTTATTTATTTATTTATTTGTATGCCGCCCACTCTACCCAGAGGTCCCTGGGCGGCTTACAATAATTAAAATTCAATACAATAAAAATAAAATGATTAAAATACAATTAAAATACATGTTAGGCATAAGCGTATATGACACACACATATATTAACATACACGGTATGTGACATGCAATAAAATCATGTGGATCCATTTACTGGGTAGCTTTTTGTAGTGCATGAAAAAAATGAGGTGATACTTGACCATGTGATAGGATTTTGGAAACAGAAGTTCTGGCCCTAGAGTCAGACAGAGTCTCTGCTATTAGCCTTGATGAGAGAAAGCTCCTTGCTGGTTTTCACTTTCTCTGGAAGGAGTTTTTGAGATGCATCAGGAGTAGGAAGGGTAGGGTAGGTCTCTGAAGGTCTTGGTCTGATCAGTGTGTCAGAGCCTCAGAGCCCTGCTGAGCAGAATGAACAGGAGAACATCCAACTGTGGCAAAGCTAGCAGATGACATTTTGAATTAAATGAAGTAATGCATGTTATCATCTAAAGCAGTGGTTCCCAACCTTGTGTCCCTAGGTGTACTTGGACTAAAACCCCCACTCATTTTGCCGGCCATGATTTCTGGGAGTTGTAATCCAAGATCAGAGGATCCAAGGTGGGGAACCCCTGGTCTAAAGAGGGGAGCATAATGTATCAAGAGTGAAAAGCTAGATCTGGTATTACTTTTGCTTCTTCTTAGAAACTCACCCCACTTCTAGGAAGACTTTTCTCCCCCCTCTCCCCTTGTGATGCCCTCATGTTTCTTCATTTTTGCAACACTAGATCCTTGTGAGTTAAGCTCTCTCTGTGCCTATAAGACAGAACAGGCCAATTCTGATTTCAGCTAAAATATATGTACATTCTTTGGGAAGCAGAAGTCATTGCTTTAACCTTGCAGAAAGTAATGGACTTCTGTCACTCACCTTATTATTGTCTGGACGTTTATGCTAACTTGCCCTTTGAACATGTATGGCCACTGTTAGTAATACAATTGTGGTTCTCTGTATCTCATCTCCTTACTTCCCATCCTCCTAACTATAACTAGAGAGCATTTTGACCTAGGACCTAGAGCATGCATCTGAAGAAGTGGGGCATTGCCATTCAATCTCATGCCAAATAAAACTTGTTAGTCTTAAGGATGTCACAAGCGGCTTGGCTGTTTTTCTTAATTCTTTCGTTTGTGTTTGGGCTGCATGATTTGCTATCTTTGTCCATTGTTGTCAGTACTTCCGTGTAAAGTGATGGCCCTGATTGGATGGTCTCCCATGAACCTCACAAAGGCCACATTCTTTGACCTCCAGAGACTTTCAGAAACCAGTGGCCTGAAGGTGAAACAGGCCTATATTTTAGTATTTGCAGCTGCAAAAATTGATTGTAATCACAATCATAATCAAAGCGCTTCTACTTCTTAGAAAGTAAGGTAGGTAAGCTACTCATTTTCCTAGATCCATTCAATTATGATGACTTCTTTCTATGGAAAACATTTATTTATATGCTGTTAAGATTATTAAAAACTCAAATATTTTTGTATATATTATTGGAAAGAGGAAAAATTTTCATTAGAATATGAAACCAGCGTTAGATACACTGCCTGTGTGTTTTTCAGTTGGGTGGGCACTGCCACTTTGGTTCTCATTTCGTTTCCTTGAATAAACTTGCAATATTATTCAAAGAAGGGGATTTATTAACATTTCAAAGAAAAAACTGCATCCCATCAAACTCTGCAAAATGATTCCCCCCCCCCCGCACACAAACCAAAACAAATGCTTTCTTTGTGTTATAAATATGGGCTCTTGCTTCACTTTTTAAAAAAATGCTTTCACAAACATGTAACATCTTTGCTAGTGTTCGAAACTAGTTTGTCCCTGGTTGAGAGAAATCTGATGTATGTTTCTTGAAAGGAAAGCCCTCTTCAAGATTTTCCTAACAGAGCTTTGTTGAAAGTATGGATAGAGCCAGGGGACAACTGGTCTGTCTGGCCCAAATCCTTCTCTCCCCATCTGCTGCAACATTAGGAGCTGGCAAGGAAGCCAATGGTGTTGGGCAGAAGAGAAGGACTCACTTAGTCTGTCTGTCAACCAGTTCAAATAATTGAGCCATATGTGAGGCGGTAGGACAAGGAGCTGCCACATTTTTGAGGAGGAAGTACAGTCGGAGCAAAAATCTTAGCATAAGACATCCATTCCCCAGTTCCAAGCTCTGCTACAAGCTGCTTCGATGACCAAAATTCCCCTTCTGTGAATAGCTGACAGCATACAACAGGCAGATTATTGTCTTTGGGTCACTGGCTGAGTCAAATGTAGTAAAGCCTCTTTGGAGCAGCCTCTTGTAAAATGATTCTTTTACCGTACAATGGCTACCTGTCTTTTTCACCTGTCTTCATTCTGATCCTGGCTATACCTTCCAAACAGTTATTTTCAACAGCTGCTTGCTCACCTTTCCACTTTCCTACATGTGGAATCAAATATTTTTGCAATGAAAAAATATTTACTATAAACTCCTTATCATAAAGGGACGTGGTGGTGCTGCGGGCTAAACTGCAGAAGCCTGTACTGCAGGGTCAGAAGACCAAGCAGTCATAAGATCGAATCCACGCAATGGAGTGAGCTCCCGTCGCTTGTCCCAGCTCCTGCCAACCTAGCAGTTCGAAAGCATGCAAATGCAAGTAGATAAATAGGGACCACCTCGGTGGGAAGGTAACAGCGTTCTGTGTCTAAGTCGCACTGGCCATGTGACCATGGAAGATTGTCTTCGGACAAACGCTGGCTCTATGGCCTGGAAACGGGGATGAGCACCGCCCCCTAGAGTCGAACACGA
The DNA here is from genome assembly GCF_051106095.1 of Pogona vitticeps. Classification (NCBI taxonomy): domain Eukaryota; kingdom Metazoa; phylum Chordata; class Lepidosauria; order Squamata; family Agamidae; genus Pogona; species Pogona vitticeps. The sequence goes on from NC_135783.1 coordinate 154,596,834, forward strand.
CTGGACAAAAATTGTCAAGAGGAACCTTTACCTTTTTACCTTATCATAAACATTTTATTGCATTCTTTCAGTGTGACTCTTACTTGAAGATAGGTTAAAAAAAACTGATATCCAGTGTGATACCGTATTTCAGACCTGGGCAAAGTGCGGCCCGAGGGCCACATACGGTCCTCGAGTCGCTCCTGTCCGGCCCGCAGACAGTTTTGAACATCAAAACCATTTATCGCTTTTTGTCTAAAGTTGATCAGTTGCTTATCTTTAACATACCACAAAAAAACTCTTTAGTATTTGTGAAGATTAACAAGTTTAAAATATTTAAAAAACCCATAACACCAGTTTCTTTTTATTTTTAAGTAAAGTTGGTTCGGCCCCCGAACACAGTTCAGATTTTTCATGTGGCCCCCCTATAGAAATTAATTGCCCACCCCTGCCGTATTTGATATCCCACAGGCTTTTGTAAGGAGCAGAAGACTCCTAATGAGAAGTTAGCATTCTGGCATGGTACTGTTAGCTCCAACTGAATTGGTTCTATTGGAAACACATGGGTGTTAGAACGTTCAGATGGTCTCAGTTGAGGTCATGCCATAATCTATGGGCTATGGAGGCACAAGACTCAGCAGCTATCTGTGGTTCAGCAGGTATTTGTCCTCAGCCCTCTCAGAAGATAATGGCCTGATGTGTTCCTCAAGCCAAGATATGAATTATTCCTATCCATGTTTGTTTGGCTGTGCGAGCTGAAGTTAAAATAGAAGTTCGCTGTAACGGCCTGGAAGGAGTGCTCCTCCTCCTCAGTGCACTTTATCTTATTTTGCCAGTGAGGGTGGTCAGAAATGATATATTAATAAATCCCACCAAAGACATCTGCACACTGAAGATGTGGGTGACGATGGTTGTGAAAATCTAACAGTTTCATTTCCAGTATGTGTAAGTTCCTTAAACTCTAGTATTTTGGTGTGCAGGTTTCCATGATGTATATACTTTTACTCACTTTTCTTGTTGACTCAAGTGTCTTGGTGCATATTTTATTTAACTATATGCACTTCTGTCTGCATCTATTTACTTGCATATAATTTTTAAAAGAAAAAATGAACCTGATTCCCTCTGTTTCCTCTTGATTGTGGGGAACATGCACTTTAGTAAATAATCTCACCGATCACAAATTGGATAAATTTATTTAAAAGCTCAGTTAATGTAAATTTATTTTCTATCTCTTTTTTTTAAAGGGAAAGAAAAGAAAATCAAGAAAGCCTAGGTTTACACTGCAAGGTTGCAATCTTGGTTTGTAATTTTGTCTGTAGCATGAGCTCAGAATGAGAGCACATACAGAACAAAGAGGAAACTATTTCATCTCTCCAGATGCCACCCTTTTTGAATATTGAATTGTCGATAAGAAACTATTTCTATCACTTCTCCTTTTGAGAACTCTTTCTCTAAGAGAAGGGGAAAAGCCTTAAGTCACAGAGAGTTCCATAATTGGCCAGCATTCTTGAAATATTTCTTTTTATTCTGAGGGTATGCACTCTTTGTCAGAGATTCAAACAGTTCTCTCCATGATATTAATTAGTCTAGTTCCCTTAGCACATGAGTTCCAGACATGCTTTGTTCTCCTGTTATGTTCAAAACTTACTTAGCTTTCCCAGTGTTGGACAAAAATTGGGCATACTGGACATTAAAGTACATTATTAACCTTCTCCAGATATGTACTGAACATGTGGTAATAGAGCAAAATGTTAGCTTCACTGTGAATTTTTCACCAAGTATACTAAACTGATGTCTCCTAATGAGAGGGGGCAAGCTGTGTACCAATTATAATTTGGCTTTTATAATCTTAATCGATTTTGTGTCATCTTGTATGTATTTATCTGGTAATTGGTTTGAAGCATGACATTTTGTAGACAATTCTGTGATTGTCTAATGCAACTTATTTAAGTATATTAATTATCTCCTCAAAAAGTGTGTGATTTTCATCTTTGATATTCCCCTCTATTAACAGGCATGGATAATGTAGAAAATATAGGTGAAGAGTTGGAGTTAAGAGTTACCCATACTTACAGCAGACCAGTAGAAATCAGTGGGATTGAAGTTATTCACTACTATGCTCCATCTATTTCAGTGGGTCTGCTCTAAATATGTCAAGTTCTGAAACTTACTGCAGATGTTTTTGTGTATATACTCATGGAAACTCGATTAGGCTTCATATGAAGAAGAAGACAAAGACAGCTGTGTAAAATGTCAGGTTTACTAATGGTCAGGATTTTGTGTAAGGAACATTGGCCAGTCTCCTGCTAGTCTCAACTAGAGGCTATCCTTTTATTTACCATTCAGCAATTGAGTCAAAGGTAAAGGTAAAGGTTCTCCTTGACATTTTTAGTTCAGTCGTGTCCAACTCTATGGGGCGGTGCTCATCCCGTTTTTAAACTGTAGAGCCAGCGTTTTTCCGAAGACATTTTCCTCCGTTGTCACGTGGCCAGCGTGACTAGGGAACACCATTTTACCTTCCCACCGAGATGGTACCTATTTATCTTCTTGCATTTGCATGCTTACGAACTGATAGGTTAGCGAGGAGCTGGGACAAAGTGACGGGAGCTCACTCTGTCACGTGGATTCAATCTTATGACTGCTGCTCTTCTGACCCTCAGCACAGAGGCTTCTGCGGTTTAGGTAAATCCCACTGAGTTGGTGGGTCTCCTCCAGTCAAGAAAAGCAACATGATATTGGCCATTATGTTTCAGACTTGGGATTGGTTCCAGTTCACTATGGTTTTTACAATTGTGTTTGACTCCCTGGTAGAAGGTTGAAAGTACATATAACTGAGCTGCACAATTTGTGATGGGACCAAAGTTGGTATCTGGAAGATGAATGTTTAGAAACAGATCTCCTAGTTTAGAAAACCTAAGCATGTTAAACTGAATCCAAAGCCTGTTTGATTGCCACACTAGTTAATCATGTTCTACGACAAGGAGACACAGTCCTCCCTAATGCAACCACCTTCTTACCTATCCAGACTTACCCAGGTAATTGCAACACGAAGACCTTATATTGGGCTGAATGTATTACGTGCAGGGCTGGATACTGGAAAAATCCTTGCCTCTACCATCTCTCTCTTTTAAAAATCTCTGACTGTTATCCTACAGGCTGTCATTTTCCCTGAGGAGCTGAATTTGGCAAGGAGCACCTCTCCAGCCCTACTGTCACCACGCAAAATATAAGCTCTACCACTGAGTTGTGGTCCCTTTCTAAAACAGGTACCCTTTCCCCCCCCCCCCCAAAAGCTGGTTTCTCCTGTGGAATGCAACACCACCTTGCATCAGAGGGAAGATTTTGACAGTTGCGTTTCTGTACTTACGATCTTGAAATCAGAGCTTGGGCACAATAGCTGAAATCCTGTTGCTTAGCATAATAAGGCATGCTGGAATAGGCCCACTAAATCCATGGAGATTTGGTGACTCAGCTCCTCTGTAAGTTCGATTGATTCAAATGGGCCTTCTCTAGTTATGATTTATTTCTTTGTTTGCATGTTTGTTTCATTTTTCCCCTGGTGAGGAGACTGAAGGTGACTCACAATCTTAAAACAAGTCGCACTAAAAATGCAATAAATTGCAAGGTTAAAGAACAATTAAACATACAGTAATAATTATAAATCAGTTATTTGTACAATAAAAATTAAAAAGTGGTTAAAAACTTTAAAACACACTTAGGACAAGATGGAGGAATTTGGAGCAATCTAGGTTGTGTTTAAAAGGCTCTTATCTTCATTGCAAACTATTTTGTCTTGCACTTCAGCAGTTCTTCTATTCACATGGGAGACATTTCTTCTCCCATGAGAAGACTTCAGAACCACTTCATATTGCTCCAATTTCTCCTCCTTTTGATTACTGATGCCCCTTCCCCACCTTTTCTCCTGGCTATCATTCCACAGGTTGGGGCAACTTTCCTTTTATTTGTTTAATTTTGTAAGTGGCATAGTGCTACAACAGTACACCAACCGAGTATGCATGTCATGTTATATCTAAAATAGCACTGCATCATTTAGGAAACTGTTTTTTTAAAAAAAAATCCCAAGAAGAGGAAAATAGAGAAGAAGATTTCTCTGCCATCTTTTCTACTGTCACAGCCCACTGCATACATACATCGGAGGATTGCCAGCAAAGAGAAAGCTGTCCACAGCTCTATTTGGGAGCGAATTAAGCAACCACACAGGCAGGCTCCCAGTGAGATGCAATTCTAAAAGTTTTGGTTGGAGTGTTAGTGATGATTTATGCTATTACAAGTGTAACTGCATAAATTTAAGTGACAAATTGCTTTAAGTGACAAGTTGCTGCTCACACTCTTGGTTCTTTCCCACCTATATTATTTGGTGCATGATCAGGAATGTGACTAGTATCTGGTAAATTCACAGCCATTCACTTCTGCAATTTATGCAGTTTGTTTCATGCCAGGATAAAACTGCAGTAAGCCAAACATTTGTATATTTCCAACGGTATATTAAATCAAAACAAGAGCAACAACTAGACATGGGGACGAATTTAAAAATGAATCACGATATTCATTAAAAATCACTGATTCATTAAATCTTCATCCCTTCATATTCATCAGTTCCAGAGACACTGACAAATACGAAGGGACAAATATTGCCCCACTTTTATTCATCTCCCATATGAAGAGAGGGAAGGCTAGCCTTCTCTCTCTGCCTTTGCCCTTCCCACTTTGCATAGAGGTCCGCCAATCAGCGGATCAGTGGGCCGATAGGCAGCTAGCCCCACAGCCAGCCACGCCTAGCCTACCCCCTACCCCCTTCCTCTCCCTATCTTAGCCGCTGCCACCATCTGCCACCACCCAGCACTGCTGTCATCCACCGCCACCTGCTGCGGTGGCCTCCACAGCCACAGCCTGCAGTAAGGGACACTGGCTGCCCTTTGCAAAGATGGCGGCTGCGGCTTCATGTAGGGTAGGGAAGCTGCAGCTGCCATCTTTGCAAAGGGCAGCCTAGATTCCCTTAGCCTGCCTTAAGGGAATCCAGGCTGCCCTTTGCAAATATGGAGGCTGCAGCTTCCCTACCCTAAATAAAGCCGCAGCCATCATCTTTGCGAAGGGCAGCCAATGTCCCTTACTGCACACTCTGGCTGTGGAGGCCACCGCAGCAGGTGGTGGTGGCACAGACTATGGCTGCCAAGGTGGGGAGGCGACAGGGGCAGGGGGGCAGATTGTGGGGGTGGGAGGGTCACCTGATGAACCAACAAATAAATTTGTGCTTTGTCGGTTCATGGGGAGGAGCTTGATGCTTCGTCAGCTTTGACTGATCACAAAGCAGACGACTTGGCGAAATGGCAAGTTGTCCTCATCTCTAGCAGCAACCATACTTGGGTAACACATTGCTTATTTTAAATCCAAGCTCTTTCCAAGATGACAGGATTTCTTATTAAGGGAGCAGCTTTTTATTTTATTTTATTTTTAGTTGCTTTGTTATTTGGTCAGTATTAAAAGTCGTCTTTTCTGTATGCAGGAAGAAACTACATTAAATAAAACCTTTATGTGCTATCCAACAAAGAAATTATGATGGTTATAAAAAAATTAATATGCAGAGTCAAAATGGTTTAAGAGCTTTGGATGCCTCTTACTAATACAGGTAGGAAGACTAACTGCTGTTGAAGTTGCTCTTTCCCCATTTGGGTCTTTTTCTTTTTGCCTGAGAGAGTTTGTTAATACCTTTAAAGAGATATGACACTTTTACTAAATGCATCAACACACTGTTGACCACTTGGAAGTAGCCCTGAGTTGAATTTAGAATAGGTTGCTATAATGAGGGCACAGAGCTGAAAGCATTTGTCAGATAAAGTACCTGTAGTAGTTTTTTTTTTTTTTTAATGAATTGCATCTGGTTATAATATGGTTCAGATGCTCCAATCACATCAACCTTTCTTGCTGATTTTTTCCCCTCCCTTCGATTTTGTCAAAGAAATGAGAAAATGTATTCAACTCTTAGTTACCGTTCAGAAGGGGGAAAAAGGGGGAAATGGCAAATTGAATTTTCTGGTAACAGGTATTGTTGGAAATTATAATTGGATAAACAAATAGCTGTCATATTTCGTATTTTATTTATTTGCCTTCTCAATGGTACGTAAAAGACGTCCCTCTTTTAAAAAGTTGGCTATTATTTATGCAGCATGTGAAATGTGTTTCCTTTCTGTGGTATGCTTCATTGGATTCAGCCTAAGAATTCTGAATGCATGAAAGGATTTTTTAAATATAAAATATCACTTTTTCCCCCTGACAGGGACTGAATTACCTCAAGTACAGTGAATAAATAACTCCTAACTGAATCACTGGCTAGTCATATCAGACAACATTTAGTCAAAGTGGAGTGCTAATTAATCCTACTGATTTCAGCCAGAGAGAGTCAAACTTCAAGTTCCTGCTGAAGTTAATGAGACATGGAGGGAACTCTTAAGCCTGTTTACTGGAAATGAAGTTCTAGTGAGTTAAATGTGGCTTATTTCCCAATAGATGTGGTTTATTTGTCCATATGAACTTGATGAAATATTATTGCTTCCTTAAATTACACTGTGACAGCTCCTTCCCCACTTTTTAAGATGACAGTTCGGCCTTAGAACAAACATTAGTAATACTACTGTACCTCAGAGCTCTTTATTCATATTGAGCAATGGCTCCAGCAGATATATGGCACTCTAAGGTCTCTTTGGATATATATTTCCAGAACTATGCCCACTGTTTTGATTTTTATATCTAGTTGGAGGGAAAGAATGGATTTTTGGCTTTCCTGGTTGTTCAAGTGAAGGACAGAGGGAACTCCTGCTTACATGAAGCTCTTTATACATTTCAAAAGACATTGACTGAAATCCTATTGCTTTGTATAGTAAGTTGCACTAAAGGGGGCCTACTGAATTTGATGGGGATTTAGTGGGTCAACTTCTCCATACTTTCCATTGTTTCAAATTGTCCTACTCTAATTGCAATTTACTACACTGAAGGAAGTTGTAGCTAGAGTAGACCCATTTGAATCAATGGCACTTATAAAGAAATTGACTTACCAAATCCGAATGATCCAGGGGCCCTACTCTAGAATGGCTTACTATGCCAAGCAAGAGGATTTCAGCCAATATTTGCAGTAGAAGAAAACACTAATTTCATTTAAACGTCTATTTAAAATTTAATTGAAATTGTATAATGAAATATAGTTTTTAGGGCCCATCAAATAGTACTTCCTTAGGAAACGAAACCCCCATATAGCAAACAAATCTTAATTATTTTTAACTGAAAGGAGGTTGTCTATTTTTTACGGTGAGTTTCTTCCCAGGTGGAGTCTGCAGCCCATCTGTATAGGTAGGTAGGTAGGTAGGTAGGTAGGTAGGTAGGTAGGTAGGTAGGTAGGTAGGTAGGTAGGTAGGTAGGTAGGTAGGTAGGTAGGTAGGTAGGTAGGTAGGTAGGTAGGTAGGTAGGTAGGTTGGTTGGTTGGTTGGTTGGTTGGTTGGTTGGTTGGTTGGTTGGTTGGTTGGTTGGTTGGTTGGTTGGTTGGTTGGTTCGTTGGTTCGTTGGTTCGTTCGTTCGTTCGTTCGTTCACAACTATGTGTTCTTTGTTTGCTAATCACTTAACATGGTGTTTGTAATTAGTGAATCCTTAAAAGTTTGGGAAATAAGGAAGGTTAGAATTCATGAGGAAGAAAAGAGAGAAGGGAGCGAGGAAGAAGTGGTCGCCCTGACACATGTTCCACAGTAGTTTAAACCAGACCACTGTATCATTTAACCATTTATTCATAACAATACAGATCATATTTACATTATGTTCTCAATATATTTTACATTGGAGTACTTTGATACATCCAGAGTGGCAAAACTTTCTTATATAAAGGATGTGCATTTCTATAGCCGCTTTATGAACTTGCGTATGTACCTATTGCAAACCAGAAAATGAAATTTGAATAATGTTTTTCCTTTGTTTTTATCTAGCTTTATTTCATGGTAAATGAGCAAATTGCTATGGCTGTGGTCCAGGAAAGCATAATGCAGACTGAACTGTGTGACCGCTTCAGCTCAGAATTGTGGATTTTTCCTCCTTTGACCAGGAGCCAAATTGATTCCGGGCAAGCAGGCTGAGAGCAGGACCAACCCATGGCTTTGATTTGTCACAATGTAGGTGAGGCCACCAAACTGCTGGGATGTGGTCCTGTTCTCAAAGACATAGATGGCTCACATGATCATACTTTTTAAAAGATTCTCCTGACACCAAGGGAGGCCTTTTGAAAGTCTAATCGTAATAGGACTGTGGTTCCCAACCTTGGGCCTTCAGATGTTCTTGGACTACAGCTTCCAGAAATCCTGACCAGCACAGCTAATTGTGAAAGTGTCTGGGAGTTTTAGACCAAGAACAACGGGGCACTCAGGGTTGAGAACTATTGCAAAAGAGAGAGTGTGGTTTGAGGAAAGAGACACAGTACTGAGAAGAGAGGGTTAGACATTCACTTTTCTTTCCAGCTGTGCTCCTCAACAGCACCAATGCTGTCCTTAGGCTTTTGAAAGCCACCATTCACAACGAATGATTGTGGACATGATTAAGCAGCTTTCTTAGCATAATTCCAGGTTTCGTGGAAACTATTGGAATGACGTAATAAATGAAAAGAGGCATGAAAAACTGTCTTCTACACTGGGAGTCTACTTTCATCTGAATTAGAAGAGCAGTTTAATAATTTTTTGTATGCCCAGCTGACTGCATGCCCATGTGTGGGTTAGAGTAATGGGTTATTTAATATAACTGAATAAACCTGCTGAAACCATTTGGGAAGTGTACATAATTAAATAACTCATGTATTTTTTTCAGCTCAGTCTATCCAGGTTTGAGATGCAGTCTTGCAAATCTAATGTAGAAAGGTCAAAAAATCCTATGCTGAATACTGGAGGATTTGGGAGAGGAAGACAGAAATACATATATACACATATACATCTACATGCACATACACACACAGAGAAAGACATTTATAAGCATGACTTAAAAGCATAAATATTGAAGCAAAACATTTTGGTTGCAGCCTTTTTCTGTTGCTCTGGTAAATGCATGCTGTTTCCTAGATGGCAGTTGTAGAACCTAAAGGATAGGATATTTCAAAGCAGGTGAATGATGTAAATCTGTAGAACTGAATGAATTTGTCTGCTTTGGAATATTATTTTTATTTATTTATTTATTTAACTTATATGCTGCCTGCTCTACCCAAATATCTCTGGGCAGCTTACAACAATTAAAATACAATTAAAATATATATTCTAAAAATTGCCATCAGGACCTACAGTTGATACTATTTCAATTAAAAGCCTTCTGGAGCAGGGAGGTTTTGACCTGGCACTGAAATGTTATCAGTGTCAGCGCCAGCCGAATCTCAGTCGGGAGGGCATTCCGTAGTCTGGGGGCAGCTGCCGGAAAGGCCCTTTCTCTACAAGCCCTCCCTCTTATCTCCTTGAGGGATGGCCCTTTCAAAAGGGCCCCCTGCCTAGATCTTAACTGCCGGGTAGGTTCATATGGAAGGAGGCGGTCCTTCAGGTATCCAGGGCCCAAGCCGTTTAGGGCTTTATATGTCAAAACAAGCACTTTGAATTAGGCCCGGGCAGCAACTGGTAACCAATGTAATTTAATCAGAAACAGCTTGATATGTCCCTTAGCGGCCACATCACTCACCAGCCACTCACACAGCTCGGTTCTGGACCAGTTGCAATCGCCGGACCGTCTTCAAAGGCAGCCCCACGCAGAGCGCATTGCAGTAATCTACATGGGATGTTACCAGTGCATGTGTAACTGTCATGAGACTCCGCTCGTCCAGGTAGGGCCGTAGCTGGTATAGTTTCCGCAGCTGGAGGAAGGCGCTCCTGACCACCGAGTCCACCTGGGCTTCCAGAGTTAGACTGGGGTCCAGGAGCACCCCCAGGCTGTGAGTGTAACCCCATTTACGGCAGGGAAATGCCCCTTCAGCCTGTCCGGCGAAGCACCCGCTAACAGCACTTCCATCTTGTCTGGATTGAATTTCAATTTATTAACCCTCATCCAATCCATTATCAGGTCCAGATACAAGTTCAGCACAGAAACTGCCTCAGCAGAATTGGTGGAAACAAGAGGTAGACCTGAGTGTCATCAGCATATTGCTGAATCCTCAGCCCAAACCTCCTGATGACCTCTCCCAGCAGTTTCAGGTAGATGTTAAACAGCATGGGGGATAGTATCGAGCCCTGAGGAATCCCATGACATAAATGCCATGGGGCAGAGCAACTTTCCCCCAGCACCACCCTCTGGACACGGCCAGCCAGGAAGGAGCGGAACTACCATAAAGCAGTGCCCCCAACTCCCAACCCAGTCAGCCTATCCAGAAGGACACCATGGTCGATGGTGTCAGGAAATATCCTGTCCTCTAGGTTCTACAACTGCCGCTGGCTAAGCAGAAACATGTCCGCTGTGAAGGAAGGTCATAAATTGGGGGGAGTGGATGTATGCACATGGCCTGTGCTTCTTTGTTTGGGGAACTGAGTGGTTAAAATCAAACCACAAATGCCTAATCTGTAACCATAAAACAGCAACCAGTCTTCGGACTTATATCCAAGAGAGACATCTAAGAGAGATGTGCCTGGCAAAACCCATCATGCCAGAAATGTTTGGATGTTAAGTTCTTCGTACTGGTACAAGGGTGATGGAGTGGTTTTAAACCATGAAAGCTCATGAATTGTATGGTGATTTTTTGGTGGTCTATTAAGGTATCACCTCTTTTTGCATTTGTGTTTTGTTTTGTTTAGACAACACGGCTAACCCATACTTCAATAGAATACTAGCTAGTTAGTCCAGCTACCTAAATGCCTTTGAATTGTTAGCATATTCCATGAGGCCAACAAGGAGAGAAAATCATCTAATGTTTCTACCCCCTTGATGTGTTCAGAAGGATCATTTGAGTGTCTCCTAGTACATCCCAGCCTGAAACTAACCAATGCAGCAGGCTGTGTCTTCGCTTTTAGACCTTGTTCTGGTTGTGTGCAATTCATGTTAAAACAAGGGAGGGAATCTCTCTCTCTTTTTACCCAAAACTTACATAATGAGAACCTGTAGTTGGCCTGAGAAAATGGAGAGGCAGCACAGGCAAGGGCTTGCAAGGTTAGCAGCCATGGAGTCCTGTATTTCCAGTTGTTGTGATGAAAATATAAGAAAATTGGTTGCTCAGAGTGCTTTAATCCACCAATTGTAGAGTATTTCCTTGTTGCAGTCTCCACTTGTGATGTTCCTCTTGCTGACTTTAAATGAAGAACACTTGTACATGTTCATTGAAACCTGCTGGAGTTATGCTGAAGAGATTTTATTGTGACTCTTCTGAGTCATGAATGTCTTTCAGCTCTGAACATGCCATTTGTAAAGCTCTACTGGAAAATTTTTGTAATATTCTTTTAGAAGTATTTGCATGCAAGTTACTAGTCTTTATGTCCAGGCACCTTATGTTGTCTGCTGGAGATGTTAAACTGATCATAGGTTCTCTTCTGGACCACCATTCTACGTGCTGCAGAACAGCACCTCAGTTGCACAGTGCATTGTATTTTATACAGCAAAACGTCCTTGGGGCTTACTTGAAAAAGAATGGCACTGAAAATGGTATTTTTCATTAATACTACTCCTGCATATTCCTATCATTTTTGCCTACTTTGGGTCCTAGCAACCATGAAAATAATAACTACTGCAACCTAGAGGGAGAAGAAAAAAGCGTAATCTGTTAATACCTTTCATTCCTTAGAAACAGAGATGAGCACTGCCCATTCTATGTAGCGAAGCACTGGGAGAGAAGATTTCCCAATGCATCGTGGCATCCCTATACCATAAAACAGGCATGCTATTTCTGAACAGTTTTGCTTCCTCTTCTCTGTGTTTTTAAAGATATGGTTTGCCACATTATTACCAACCTCTCTTGTAAACAGAGCAGTTCAATTTCTTTTCTACAATTATATTACCTTTTATATTTCCAGTGTTGCAGCTACATAGATATTCACTGATGTATTATCTCAGGTGGTTTAATTAAAGATTTGGGTTCTTTTTCAAGGACAAAGGTGAGATGGATGGATGGATGGATGGATGGATGGATGGATGGATGGATGGATGGATGGATGGATGGATGGATGGATGGATGGATGGATGGATGGATGGATGGATGGATGGATGGATGGATGGATGGATGGATGGATGGATGGATGGATGGATGGATGGATGGAGAGAGAGATAAGGCAGACAGACAGACAGAATGTTGGGTTAAATGTTGAAGTGAAAGATTAAAATGAATGCTTTGTAGCAGTGGTGTCCAACCTTGGTCCTCCAGATGTTCTTGGACTTCAACTCCCAGAAATCCTGGCCAGCAGAGGTGGTGGTGAAGGCTTCTGGGAGTTGAAGTCCAAGAACATCTGGAGGACCAAGGTTGGACACCACTGCTTTATAGGAACATAGAAAAAACATTGCTGTTCATTTATCCTGCCTGGTGTTGCCAGCTCTGGTTTCATGCAGGAGTCCCTTCTAGCCTGGCTTGGAACTTTGACTGTTCTCCATACAAAGCACATGTTTAAGCACTAAACTTTCACTCAGCTGAGCGATGAGTTGATTGCATTTCTTTCTCACTTCCCAAGTCAAACATGGCATCCAAATAACAATAATGTTCTATTCCTTGGCACAAATCAAATAGTGTGTCTCACATAGATTGGTCATAGTAGTATCGATTATAAAGGTATTACCAATGTATACACAATCATATTGGATCCTAGTTGTTTAGAGCATTTCTGTGCATGTTGAAGAAATTTTGGCCAGCTTTCTCAAATTTCTGATGGATATCTTCCTCACCTCTCTTCTCCCTTCTATGAATTGTGAATGGCTGTAAACAACTCCTGGCATAGAAACTTTCCCCCACATTTGCCATCACATTTGCCATTGTTTAAATTATTCTGTAGCTATGTGTTAAACTGATAGGGGAGTGTGTGGGGAATGAGACTGAACTCAATTAGTTGTGATCCATTTATCTGGGTATGGGAAATTTTATTAGGACACCTCATGCCTTTAAAATATATGTCATCTGCTTTTGAAAAATGTGCAGTAGGACCCCTTCATCTGAGGGATCAGTATCAGCTGATTCAGTTTACCATTGTCTGAAAATATTAAAAGAAAAAGAAAAAAAACCCATATATTTCTAATGATAAAGTTACCAGAACCATGCTATGTATAGTGTGGTTGTTATTATAGTATTTGTTATAATCTGTCATTTTCAGCATCTGTGGGGGGAGGTGCGGCTTGGAACTGATCCCCTGTGTACTGTATACAGAGGTCCTGCTATGTACTTCTCTTGTTTCAAGAGTAAACCCTTCCTGTAACATCATATTTCACATTATATGTGTATTCTCTACATGGGTGTTATACCTAAATAAATAAATATATTTTATCACACAGGCCTGACAGTGACTAGGGTCTCTAATATTGTTCTAGAACTGTAGCAAAGGGGGAAAACCATGCATCATCTTTCACCAATCCTGTCATTCATCTGGATGAAGAACCTTTTCTATGGGAATTCATGCCCCATCAATCCTTAACAGTATAGTTACTGGTCAGTGACGATGAGAGTTGTTTTTTTCACACCATCTCTTGCATCACGTATTTATACCCCGCCTATCTAGTCATTTCGACCACTCTGTATGCAGTGTTTTTCAATGCATAGGTAATATGACCTGAAATAGTTGTACTTAAGGTTTTTTTTTTGAAAAACTAATGTACATTGGCATACAGGACAATGTGTTTTGGGAAAGATGCACAGCACACCTCTATCCCTGTATTAAATACAGTAATAACTGTTTGCCATCAAGTCAATTCTGACCGATCACAACTTTTTTTCAGGTTTCACTTGGTAGACCATACTCAAAAGTGGTTTACCATTCCTTTCTTCTGTGGACACACGGGACTGTGCAGCTTGCCCAAGGCCACACAAGCTGGCTCTGCATGTAGGATGCACAGTGGGTTCTGGGAGGTTCCTAAACTACTGAGCTATCAAGTGATAGCTTTTTCCTAAGTAAGACTCATTAAACTTAATAGCACTTACTCCTGCATTGGTTTTTATAGGAATGCACTCTTAAAATATCTTTGCTTAATTAATGTGATTTACAAATAGACAGCTCTGCCATGTTTCCATGGTTTCAGACCAGCCATACCTGCAGGCAAAGTCCTTTAGGAATATGGGGCTCTGCAACAGAGCCAGTTCCTGCAGTGAAATGAAGGTACACCATAGTGTATTTTTCTGAGTAGATAGTATATCCAGTGACCAGAACCTATTACTTGTATGTGCCAGTGTAAGTGTAACTGCATAAACCACAGAGGTGAATTGCTGCTAATTAAATCATTGGCTGTCGTATTTCTTGTTATGCACCAGGTCATGCAACTGATGCAGAAAAAGTAATACAAGTGGCAACAACTTAAGTGGCAAGCATTGGGATTCTAACCACTGTAAAATAATGTCTCAAGCAAGATATCATCACATTTTCACATCTTTCCCTTTAGAGGAGTGCCTTATAACAACAATAGTGATTTAAAACAAAGAGACTCCTAAAGGTACCTAGGCTGATCCTTCAGTTTAAATATAAAGGCATTGCAAATTGCTCCTTGCTATGGAAATATACCAATCAGTATAAGAGAGGATACCACGGAAGCAGTGTTCCAGCACGAAGGAGCATCCCATTAACTGCTGTGCCTTGTGTACGAGAGGCAACAAGCAACCAGTTTGACCATCTGTACTACAGCAGGCCAGCAGCCAACACTGAGGAAGATCAAGAGCTCTGAGGAATGAGGCTTATCAGCAAATGAGTAATCTATTTGGCTCATTTGTGTCTCATAGATTGATTTTCTTTAACTGCCAAAGTAGAACTCCCTCTTCCAGATGCTTCATCTTTGCCAAATATTTTTGGTAGCATTAAAATGATCTGAAATTCCAATGAGTTGGAAAGGATTGCGGGGCTTATAGAAGATATTAAATAAAGAGGAAGAGATGAGACTTTAATTTGAAAAGTACATATTACTGTGCTGGGTATTAATAATAATAATAATTGTATGCCTTGAACTCAGTTCTGACTTACGGTGAACCTTTTCTGGGTTTTCTAGGTACACAGTACTCAGAAATGATTTACCCTTCCCTTCTTCTGGCAGCATCCGAGAACTGTGCAGCTTGCCCAAGGCCATACAGACTGGCTGTTCTGAGAAATGTAGAGAATCCAACTCCAAACCTCTGTCTCCACAGCCAGATGCCTAACCCACTGAGCTGTCCAGCCATCCATACTGTGCATTAATTGTGGGTAAAAATGATGAACATGGGCAGTGGAGTACAAGCTTATGTCACATGACTTTGACTTTGAGCTTTGTAAAGGGAACTGAAGCATACCAAGCCTCCGTGAAAGTTTTCACTGGTTTCCGACCTTGGCCTTCCCAGATCTTCTTCTACGACAACTCCCAGATATCCTGGCCTGCACAGTTAGTGGTGAAGGCTTCTGGGAGTTTTGGTACAAGAACATCTGGGTAACCAAGGTTGAGAACTACTGTTTTAGAATGTAGAAAGCTTCATTTCTTAGATCTGTTTTGGACTGATTGTGTAGATGGCAATTTTATCTCTACTTTACTAATGATCTCATATAGCACATGCATTGTGAGTAGTGAAATTTTTGAACATAGTGTGGTCCTGCAGCGTTAGATTGTACTACTTCGATGTGAAATCACAAAAAAGTGAGAAGAAAAATAGAAGATGAATCGCAATATGAAATAAATGTTGTAGCATTAATTTGTAGAGCAATGTTTTCTCATTAATCCACTTTCTACCAATTGGGGGGGGAATGGGATCTAAACATTAGTAAGAAATTTGCCTCTGTTAGCATAAGTAGGAAGGAGCTGATCTCCCTTTGCCCCCACATCCAAACTCCTGGGACTTGTTTAATGAAATAATGTGTGTAAGGGTGGAGGAGGGATTGTATTCACTATTCAGGAACCATAGAAATTGAAAGGGACTCCTTGCCAGCAGACGCACCAATGGTTATTTTTAATGTAGTTAATATCAAGATCCACAGCAAGGTAAAAACATTTGTCTTTCTGAGAAGAGAACAACCATTCCAGACCCTCTACTCCCAAACCAAGATGCATAGTACCTAAGGCCAGTCAAGTTATGGCATGGGGCCAGATATTGCACAAGAACCCCTTCCCCTCTCAGGCAGTAAAGATGCAAGAAGAATGACTTTAATATCTAACAATTTGCAGCTTTTCTTTCATAGCAGCTGAAAAAAAAAATAGCTGCCTTAGGTGGCCTCTTCACACTGCCTTATAGGGAAGCCTGCTAAATCTTTTAACTATGAACAATATATTACCCTGCGTAGCTTTAATGTTGTGACCTTTATATGAAATTCAGAAAATGTTTGCTTTTGACTGCTGCTCAGAAAAAAGAACAGTGAGTGGATCAAGTCTCTCTGCTCCTTAGAAATCTTCCTGTGTTCTTTTCTCATATGTATGTCAAAGTGGAATAGTAATAACTATAATGTGTTTAGCATACTACAGCAAGTGACTCATTTGAGTAGGACTTTCTGAGTATTCACCAAAGTAGTGGATATTAGATGAGACCTCTGAAGCAGTGTATTAAAGAACCACATGAAGGTCCAACAGGGTGGAGAAGGCTGTCCATGTCTCCACAGCTCTATGTAGCAACTAAACTTCTCAACTGCCATGTCTCAGCTGACTGATTCATTTTCAGATGAGGAACCAGAGGCTCCAGCTAGCTGTTCTCCTCTGGAACCATAGGAGTTTGAGACAGAGCCTAGGAACCTCAGGGGAAATGGCAGAAGGTCCACCCCTTAAGATAGGAGGAACTCTGCCGTGAAGTCTGAGGAAGAGCTGTACAGTATAAGAATTTGTCTATGGCAGCTGAAGTAGCTGAATACAAATTTGCATCGTCTTCCCTCTCTGCATTCCAGAAATTCCTGTTGTGTTGGACTATGTTGGTGCCTGACCTTGGGTTGGTTACCGTCTGATTCCCTGGCCTCTCTTACTTGATCTATAACCTTGCAGAACCTGGTCCATTCTGATCTCTGTTTTGTTTCCTGAGCACCTTTCTGTTTCTTATCTAGCAATTTCTGACTCCATGTGTGCATAGCCCTGACTTGACTTTCTGGACACTGTATTCTGGCTACTCCTTTGATCCATCATTTCTGTGTAGCTGTCATCTTAGATTGCTTGAGACCTTAGCTAGTCCGTGTAGCTTGGGACTAAGATATGAACTGTCTGCATGTAGGCAGTTTCACAATCACCTCTCCCTAAAGAGATAATGATCTCGGTCAGGGAGTCACTCTGGGTGCAAAACTACCACTTTTATTATCCAAGGTAGGTTCTTTAGGCCTCAGATGGGGGTACGATGGGGCTCCTGTCCCAGTCTTCAGTTCTGGAGGACACAGATGTCTTCCACTGGATCATAACGTTCTTCCATGGAGGAGCAGTTACTTTAGGGTTGGAGATGCTGATGACATTCAGTTTTTTCTGTCTTGTATGATAACACTACCATGACTGAACTTTTTTTTAACTAAATGAAGAATGTAGGGTTCTCTATTCTAAAATGAGTATCCAGCCTGCTGGGGGGGGGCAATGTGTAGCCTTCTTAATTAATTTGTAAACTGCCCAGAGAGTGCTTAAAGCACTATGGGGCGGTATATAAGCAACACACTTTTGCTTTGCTTATTGTTCAGAAATGGAGTACTTCATGTATAAAGGACTGAACAGATTTTCCCCTGAGTCTACCTGTGGTAAGATTTGGTCTGATTGTATGTTATTTGTCTTGCTGTTATTGCGTGATTTGGGTACTACGCTAGTGGAAATAGAGGGCAAACCACTGCCAGTTTGACAAACACCGAGTGAGTGTTCCCCATGATTGTGTCTCCAGTGTCTTGGACTATAACCCCTCACCATTGAGAATCATGCTGGTTGGAAATGATTGGAGTTGTAATTCTACACATATAGAGGGGCACTTAATGGGAAGCTGCTTCAGGGGCTTTAAATTGCATTACATAACACATCCACAATCATAACAGAGTAATAATTTGGAAGATAGAAGCAGAGCACTGTGCAAATTTAAGATACTGGTCATTGCTCATTTTATTGTCGCTGCATCTTGCACTGACTTAGAAATATAATTTTTTTTTTAAGCTGTGCTTTTGAAAACAGTGCAGTGCTTCTTTGGGAAGAAAAGTATTTATTATCTATTCCCTGTTGCTTGATGCTCATGTCAGTTTCTTTGTTGGAGACGCTGTATCATTCCTTTGTCAGCAGGCAGAAAATAAAATTTGTCTTTATATTGTGCGTCACTAGCTTCCATGACATGCAATTTTTGAATTTCTAAGAGGCCGCATTGCAAATGGAGGCAATGTACCTGGAAAGCTAAATTTTTAAAAAGTTGTCTAATGGCTCAGTCAAGGAAAACCTTTTGAAATCATCCCAAGATAACTTTGTTCAAGGACAAGTTCTCTCACCGTTTGCTAGTTTTAGCATATTAGTTTTCAACCAAGCTTGAAAAGTAATCTTAGAAAGCAAGGGGGATTTTACAATGTATTTACATGTTTCTAAGCAGTTATCTAGAGGAGAAGTGAAATGAACTAAGGGATCACTTCATAAGGAATGTATTTGCTTATGATTTGGGGCAGCATCAGCTTTTCTTGGTTCACAAAGTGAACCGCAACAAAACTTCCTACCAGATAGTACCTGTTCCAGTTTTTCAAAACAGGAGTGTCTGAAGTTGTTAGTGCTGTCTTAAATGTTAGTTATCCTGTTAGTGTTCTCCATATCCCCCTGTAAAAGGGTCCCATCATGCCACTTGCAAAGCAAGCAAAAACTTGTGATTGTTGGGATTTGTATTAATTTTTCAGTTGTTCTGTGGTGTTTTCATTATTACATGATAAAACCTGAAATGGGTAATCAGGGGAAATACTGACAAAAAATCACTTTCAAAGCTCCCCAAGGTTA
The DNA here is from genome assembly GCF_051106095.1 of Pogona vitticeps. NCBI lineage: Eukaryota > Metazoa > Chordata > Lepidosauria > Squamata > Agamidae > Pogona > Pogona vitticeps. The sequence goes on from NC_135783.1 coordinate 154,615,864, forward strand.
TATTTCTTGTACAGGTTCTGCGAAACAGTTTGACCTATAGCACAGTGGTCAAACTGCAATACTGCAGTCAAGCTTCTGCTCACAATTTGAGCTTGACCCTGAAAGGTTCAGTTTGCCAGCTCAAGGTTGATTCAGTATTTCATCCTTCTGAAGTCAGTAAAATGAGTACCCAGCTCACTGGGAGTCAAGATGTTGTTTGCACAATTATGTAGTAAGTCACCCAGAGAGTCCCCTAGCACTATGGGGCAATATATATGTTGAAACAACAAGAAGAGCACAGAGTTCAATTTATTTATATATAATTTTCCTTATTTATTATATATATTCTCCTAAATGATTGTCATTTGTTCTGCATTAAGTGGTGAATTCCCTTGTTTTGCTGCACTCTGATTTCCACCCAACAACCCAAACTGTTAATACTTATTACATGAGTTCAAATGCCACTGCACTTTTGGGGGGGGACGGGAGGGAATGCATATGTTTATAAAATGATTTTTCATGCAGCCATCCAGATCTGCACAACCATAGAAAAGAACATACAAAATGGTATGTTGAACTGTAAGCATTAGAAGGTACCTTTGCTGCAGTATAAAGCCATGGTCTACATTATTATCAGTGACTTAAAGTAATCGCTAGAAAGTTATTGACTCAGCAGTGCTTATGTTGCCATTCTCCCCTTGCCATTTCCAATTTTCACCTTCTCTTCCTTTCTTCCTTTGTGCCACCCTCTTCCCTTCTGTTCAAAATAGCACTTATTCTGCTGTCAATTTCACTAGGATTGTCTCTTTCCTCCGGTATTTGTACAGGGATTGTGATTTTATTTGTGGTCTGTATTTGACACAGAAAATATGCAACGATGAAATAACTTTTAGTTACAGATTTTCATGGATTTTTTTAAAACTGGTAGTGGATGCTATTGAAAGATCATGTTTGAACCACCTTCATAGTCAAGGTGGAGCACTTTGGTGAGCCACTCAACCTTAAACCACTCCCTTCCCCCCTCATTCAAATGTTCTTGGTGTTTGTGGCATGATAGCCACAAGGACACTCTCCATTTGAAGAGTGACAGTTTGTTTCTCAAAAAGTGTAGTGTAGATATAGAGCAGAGTGGTGGATTACAACTCAGAATTGTTGATTTTTAGTTGTGAAGTCGTGTCCGACTCTTTGTGACCCCACGGACCACAGCACGCCAGGCCCTCCTGTCTTCCACTGCTTCCCGGAGTTGGGTCAAATTCATGTTGGTAGCTTCAATGACACTGTCTATCAATCTCGTCTTCTGTTGCCCCCCTTCTCCTCTTGCCTTCACACTTTCCCAACATCAGGGTCTTTACCAGGGAGTCTTCTGTTCTCCTGAAATGGCCAAAGTTCAGGATCTGTCCTTCCAGTGAGCACTCAGAGTTGATTTCCTTCAGAATGGATAGTCCAGGGGACTCTCAAGAGCCTCCTCCAGCACCACAATTCAAAATCATCAATTCTTCGGCGATCAGCCTTCTTTATGGTCCAGCTCTCACATCCATACATTGCTACTGGAAAAACCATAGCTTTGACTATGTGGACCTTTGTCAGCAAGGTGATGTTTTTGCTTTTTAAGATGCTGTCTAGGTTTCTCATCGCTTTCCTCCCAAGAAGCTGGTGTCTTTTAATTTCGTCGCTGCTGTCACCATCTGCAGTGATCATGGAGCCCAAGAAAGTAAAATCTGTCACTGCCTCCTTATCTTCCCCTTCTATTTGCCAGGAGTTGATGGGGCCAGTAACCATGATCTTAGTTTTTTTTTTTTTTTTTTTTTTTTTTTTTTTTGATGTTGAACAACTCAGAATATCTGTGTTCAAATTCCTGCTTAGCCATGGAATTGGGTCTGGAACTAGCAAAACCACTTCTTAAATAACTCACCTACCTTGAAAATTCTTATTAAGATCACTATACAATATGTTACTTCTGACTTAACAGCACATGACACAAACACAGAAACATACACGCAGATAAATTGAGTGAATAAGGCAATATAAGTGACACACCAAAAACCACATATGTAAGGGCTTACAAAAATCTGCTTATTCAGAATTTTCCGTAACAAATGGCAGACTCTTCATGATTACAATTTTCCTGTTTGCTTTAATGATCTTGAAACTGAGCTTTTGCTCAGTGGTAAGTACGGCCAGCATAACGACATGGGATGGTGCTGCTTACGAAAGCACAAACAGAGGATTTGTTTTCTTCCTGGAGATTACGTCTTTTGCAGTGGCAGCGTTTGTACTGTACAGGCAGTCCAACCCCAGATTGCTATGCTGGTGGGACTTTCTGCTCAATGGAAGCTCAGTAAGGTATTGGTTTATAACCTTCTGTGTTAAACCCAGTTAGACTTCACCCTTTGTTTATTGCCAAAGGGTGAAGTTAAGTGATAACTTAAGGTCCCTGAAAAAGATCTGCCTTAAATTCTTCATTCTTTTAAAGCACACAACAAGTGGAGAATGTACATTTAGAAGTCGTTGGCATTGTTCTTTTTCAAATGAATAAAATACTTTCTGAAATTTTTGAAATAATAAATGCTGCATTACCTGTTGCTGAATTTTAGACAAGTTTGCTCCCAAGAACCCGGTCCCCACAAAGTAAGGGTTTTCTATGAGGAAAAAAGGCTTTCAGAAGCAGATCAGTCAACTATGGGACTAATCACGTGGACTATTTGAATGGTTTCTTTTTTCTTCTTCGTTTGTAGCAATATAGTTGTATGTATAATTATATGGTATATATACTGCTGGGCCCATTCACATGGCTGTCAATTCAATCAGTACATTTCTTGCTGTTTGTACCAATTCAGTAGGCTACATGTGCCATCTTATATAAATTGGTTCATCTTCTGCCCTGTTTCTGGGTCCCCTCTGTCCTAAATTTCTTTCTTTTTTTTTTTTTTTTAAAAACTTATTTAAGTGATATATCACCACTTTCCTGTCCCTTCTAGTGTATTTGCCACCTGGTAGGATATGTCTCTTGGTAGGATATGTCTCCTTCCTTCCTTCCTTCCTTCCTTCCTTCCTTTAAACTGGATACTGGGGGAGTGAGGGGAAGGCTGTCTCCTTCTGAGCAATGTAGTTCATATTGTTGTTATTGCTGCTATAGAACACAATTCTTTTTAAAGAATACTGACTTTCAAAACTGAATCACTTCAAGTATTGTGGTAGCTGCTGTACTTTAAAATAACCCGCCAATTATATTGTTAAGGTACCTCATGATTTGCTGCTACAAATAATTCCAGGTTTACATACTCACTCTTGTCCATATATGCTTTCATCTCAAGAATAAAAGTCCAGTCTTGTGTTCTGTTGGTTGTGAATCTTCTGGGCTTCTTTAAAAGTACTGTATTGTTATTCACTACTCCTTTAGATTTGCACTACTGTATATAGAATACAGTATTCGGACTACCGGAGATTACTACAATTATGTGGTTTGTGTTTTAGATACATAACTTCTTTCTCTCCTTGTAGTTCAGATGTTGGATAGACAAAAAGAAAAAAAGCAACGGCTGAAGTCCTACATTAAGTTTCAACTGGAGTAGGCCCACTGAATCAGTGGGTACTGGTGAATTAACTTCTGTGCAAATTCATTTGATTCAATTGGTTTACTCCAGCTGTGATTTACTGCTGAATTTCAATCTGCATCAAAGACTTTGCTTAAAAAATAAATACACATTAAAATAATGTCCAAAGATTTCATCCCTTCAGATATACATGTATTTTATATCCTCAGTTTCAAAGTGCCACTTAGTACTCCTGGAAAAAGACCATGAAATATACATCTGAATTAGTCCATATATTATAATGAATTCAGTTTAAGTTCAGAAGAGTTTCCTTAAACTGGAATGGTTGTCAAATTTACATAAAAGAGAGATCAGCATAAATCAGCAAAAGCTAATATGTCCAAATCTGCTGACTACCACAAAATTTATGAAAAATAGCAAGGAAAGCTTCTCCGTTTAATTTTTTCAGCTACACAAAGGTGCCACTCTTAAGTTGACATCTAAAGCTTTTATGTATCTTTATGTCCCTAAGCCGTGTCTTTTCTTTGAGACTTGCTTTAAAGTCAAGTATGGGTGTAATTAATATTCAGTCTTTTGTTTGCCCATGAAGCTAGTAAAATTGTTTATCTGCTTGGGTGAGAAAAATACACTTAACAATTTTCTGAGTACCATCTACAATCAGCTGTGCTCCAATTGTACTAGTCATTTACACGTAGCTGGTAATGACACCAGATTAGGACATGAAGTAGTAAAATCTAAAGGAGCCTCTTTTGGATAGTCATTCTGGAAAAAAAGTTAAAAGCCCATATACAAAGCTTTCTGTAACTTAGCACTTAGGTGCAGACAAGAGCGCCATACCAACTACCTGAATATAAGAGAGACTGCTCATATGTTAGACTTTTACTCTGATAGTCATGTAAAAAGGCATCCTGCCAAATAGTACAGCTAAGATGAGGGTGGTTCCTTTGGGCTGGTATTTAACATACAATGTAGCATTTAAATTTTTAGTTGATGGTCACAACATGCAGGTAGTGAGCACTCCAGTGTTGGAGGCATGCAAGAAAAAAAATTAGACAACCATTTGTCAAGCATACTTTGATTTGGATTTCTTCCCCCCCAAAACATTTTATTCATGTCTAAACATACAAACTTAAAAACATTAAAAATCTAACAAATAATTAACAAAAAACCAGAACTAAACATCCATCCTTCCTCTGTGGATCAGAGATTTCACCATCGTCTGTTCATCAGAGTATGTTCAAAGGATTCCGGTGAGCACTGGTTCACTATAAACTAATTTTCCCCCTAAGTTCCTCTCTTTTTCTGGGCCAAATTATATATCAACTTCTAACTTTGCTTTACAAAGTCTCTTGGTTGATCCTGTAGTGCCTCTGAAAGCATGTCTAGTTCTGCAATATCCAATAGCTTCTTTAATAACTCATCCATTGTTGGTGTCTCTACATTCTTCCATTTTTGGGCTCAGAGTACCCTAGCTGCTTTGAATATATACAGTAGACTATATTTTATTTTCTTGTCAATAATTTCTGGCATTATATTCAATAATAACATTTCAGGTTCAAAACTTTTTATTAACAATCTCTTTTGCCATTTCCCAAACCCATATCCAAAATTTGTTTGCTCTTTTACATGACCACCACATATGATAGTAAGTCCCTGGATTTTTTTTACATTTCCAACAAACATTACTGATCCCTTCTGACATTTCTACCAATCTTACGGGGTAAAGTGTCATCTATGAAACATTTTAAGGATGTTTTCTCTAAGAGTCACTGGCTTAATCATTTTATGATTCCCTTTCCACATCTTTGTCCATTTGTCAATATCCATATTGTACTCAAAGTTTTGTGCCCATTTTACCATTGCCTCCTTCACCCTTCTCATCCTCTAAATCGTATTCTAATAAGTATGTATCCATTTTTTTATTATTATTTTCTCGTTGGTGTAAATCCATAATTCATCCACCTGGATTTTCCCCTCAAAAAAGCCCATAATTTTGTCCTTTTTATATCTCAATTCTAATTTCAACATTGACCACCAGTCTGGATTGGATTTCTTATAGGCTTCCCCAAACTCCATTATTCTATGATTATATGAATTAATTGCTCTCGGAATCTCCAAGAATGTAAATTTACCCTTTCTCAATCTCTCATTTCCATTTTTTTAAATTATGAGAATCTTAGGAGATTGTCATAGACACTTTAGATATCTTAGTCTGTGTAAAAAAAAGCCATTCATGTTTAGATTCTACAGTCTGATAAACATCATTTTATTAAACTGGCATTATAGAGGGAAATAAGATGTGAAACCATGTTTTTCAGTCTACTTCGCCTCAAGAATTAACTTTCCTTATATTTTAATCCAAGACGGTTTGAATTAAATATATTATTTTTCACTGCCTAAGGATCCTTGTTCTAAATATTATTTTGAATTAAAATGTTTACTCCATGTCTCTTTATAGTAATGCTTTCATAATAAATGCGTTCGGGAGCAGACCTTTTAAATGAAATGTCTCTGGAAATCAACTGAGTCCTTTGTTTGATACTGTAACAAAGTAGGGCTGCCCTTGAAGTCAGAATGAAAAATTCAGCAGGTCCAAAATGCAGTGACCAGACTAATTACAGGTACCAGCAGATATTAATGCCTATCTCGAGTCTTGGTGTATCTTCATTGGTTCCCTGTTAGTTTCCATGCTTACTTTAAGTGCTGGTCATAAGCTGTAAAGCCCAGAACCATTTAGGTAGGACCTCAATATCTGGCAGAATATCTGTCTCATAAAATGGCTGCCCCTTCCATCCATTCCTTGCAGTCTTTGATGTTAAGAATTGCACCCAAAGAAGTCAAAAAAAGGCAACATGAGAAACTAAACTTTCTCAATCATGGCTCCTTCTTTCTCAAATAGACTTTCAACAGAAGTTTGCCAGATGCCATCCCTCTCAGTTTATAAGAAGCCAATTAAGATGGAATTATCTAAAGCTGTCTTTTACTAGTGATGAATACTGACCTGAGATGTTCAAATGGGTTTTAATTTGTCTATTTATATTTAAAGATAGGTTCATTAGTTTAGCTAGCAACAGGATTTATTGTACTTTATGGTATTTTAACGGTATTTATTATATGGTGTTTTTATTGTATGATTTCATTGCATATTGTGAAACACCCAGAAACTCATGACAATAATGAGACAGTATAGCAGTGGAAATAAGACACAAAGAAAATTGTGTGTCCATTTATTATTTTTCCATGTAAACACAGGTGAATAGGGCCATGTACTATCATCTGTGAGAAGAGGAAATGTTGGGCAACCCAGTCTGTTTAACATCACTTTAGCTTTTTAGAAGCAAGCAAGCAAGCAAGCAAGCAAGCAAGCAAGGAAGAAAATTCTTTAAAAAGCAAGAAATTGTTCATCCAAACTTGTCTTATTTATTTGTGTCTTCTAAATGCTGACCACTTAAGTCTGCTCTGGTCTTTTGTTTCCTATCCAAAACCTTCTGTGCTTCTGCTTGTTTTACCTGCAAGTCTGACAAGAACCAATCAGCAATGAATGTTGCTACAGTCAACCCTCGACTTCCAAACGGCCCCAAATACGAACTTTTTGATTTATGAACGGCTCCGTTGGCAAAAATTGGCATCAACTTGCGAACGGATCTCAACCTCCATGCCTTTTTGCCTTTGGAGCTCTCAAAGGGCTTTCCACCCGACATCGGCGGAAGCCCTTTGGGAGCTTCGAAGGTGCCTATTGCGGCGGCAGGGACCCCCAGGGAGGTCTCCCACGGTGGCGGCCAAGCCCTGGGAGACCTTCCTGGGGGTCCCCACCGCTGCGATCGGCACCTTCGGAGGTCTCAAAGGGCTTTCCCCCTGACATCGGAGGAAGTCGTTTGAGAACTCCGAAGCCAAAAAGATAGGGAGAAAGGGTGGGAAATTGGAATTTCCAGCCCTTTCCCCCTGCTTTTTTGCCTTTTGAAATGCTGGAATGGATTAATTCCGTTCCCATGCATTTCATTGGGAAATGGTACTTCAACTTACGAACTTTTTGACGTACGAACGTCATTCCAATACGGATTAAGTTCGTAAGTCGAGGTACCACTGTACATGCAATTGGAAAATGTTGAATGTATTTATTCAGTTTTTAGACCACTGCTTGAAAAATATTGACTTTATTATGGTTGCTTGTGAAACTTGCAAAGGGCACACCACCATTACTGGTTTGGGTTTTCCATTAAGATTCTGAAGGACTTGGTCTTGCAGTCAGCATTCTGGAAAAGGAATGTTGACTTATATTTTTGGCAGAAAGTGCACCTGTGGGTCTAATTTTGAAACCTTTCAACACCTTTTGGAGATATTGTGTTCATAGATTGTATCATCTACATCAACAGCTCCCATGGTAAATGATTGCTGAACTAATACCTACTGTGGAAAGTTCTCTAAAAGATCATTTTAGCATTTCTCCATAAAGAATTGTTTGAACGTAAAAACCACAAATATTTGTTTAAAAGAATGTAATTAAGTTGTGGTAATTAGATCCCAGTAGGTTGAATTCAGATTCCCACTCCCCTGTCACAACCAAGAAGTGCACATTAGTATGTCATTTCTGAAGCAGTGGAGAATAGAAATGGAATTTATAATGAAGATTAGGATAACAAAAACAATGTGTTTTGTTTTGCTCTTGTTCTTTCACCTGGGAACCTAGCGTGCAATGCAAATTAATTCTGCAATTTCTGACCTCAAGTTTGCTGTTTGCATTTGAAAGCATTTTCTTCATCTTCTTTGTTTTTTAAAGTAAACATATTACATTATTTAATTTACTGGGTTTCAACTTGAAATTAAAGTTGTTGAAATGCATTGTCAGAATGTGAAAGTAATGCATATTGAATTTCTTGGTTCAGTCAGAGCAGATGTCAGAGTACTATGAGAAACCACATGGCACGTTTAGCAGAGCTTGGTGGTAATTTGATACACATAACGATCTTACTGGTAATACGTTACTTTACAAGTAATGGCTTTGTTGTTAATTACACATGTCATTACACCACTCTGAGTATAATAAGTAATTTTCTCATTACCACTAAGGTAATTTGGGGCATTTTTGCATTGTTAAGAGTCTTTGAATAAGTTAATAAAAGCACAGAATTGAACTTTTTCATATATTTTATTTATTTATTTATTTATTTATTTATTTATTTATTTATTTATTTATTTATTTATTTATTTATTTATTTGATTTTTAGCCTGCCCCTCTAGACAACGTCTACTCGGGGTGGCTATGTCTACTCGGGGCGGCTAGCAAGCAACAGTAACAAGTTAATTATTGTTATAACAAGTGAAAAATAATGTGATTATGTGTGGTCTCAGATTCTGGGGGTTTATTTTAGCTTCTAGTTACATACCACATTGAACAATGCACAGTACAAACCAGAGGAAAATTCAATTTACCTAATTTCAGTGGTTGAGTCCATGAGTTGGTTGGCTGCACTGTGGAGAATTATGTGGATAGCTTGGTATATTTGCACACAGATGGAGTCAGTCTAAGCAAACAAGTGCATTGCAGTCACATGTGATGTGCATTTGTTACCGGTAGCTTGAGAATCTGTGCAGCACTGTGGAACAATCTGGAATGGTGCTGGGAGGCATGTGTTTGCATCTGAAATGATTCAGATTGTACTGAGAGGTGTTTCATCACCCTTCACTCATCAGATAGTTTAAATATTTACCTCTTCACCTGTGACCAGTATCATAGTATAATGTTTACATTAAACAAATCATTTACTTCAACAGCAGAATATGAGGTAGAAAACATGTGTATACTTAGAAATTCCATTCACTTATAGATTACTTCCCTTCCCGTGAAATACCCTGTGTAGTGGAAGTCCACAACTGTTCATAGAATGTACAAGACAGTTTGTGAAGAGCTGCATTAATAATAATTATTAAACGTGCTGCCTATAATATCGCCGTCTATTTATAGTGATCTCGGTGTGGCACCTGCCCTTGAAATAAAAGGGTAATTGCCTTTTTATTTTGTTTAATTTCTCATTGTTGAGGTTTGCAGTGATTGTTGCTTAAGAAATTATGGATTTTGTAGCATCTCTTCCCCAAAAGACTTTATCCAAATTGGATTTGCTTATCCTGCTGGGTAGCTCAGTGGTTTAGCTATCTGGCTGTGAATTCAGAGGTTTGGAGTTCAATTCTCTACTGTACCTCCTTGACAGGAGCTGGACTCGATGATCCACAGGGTTCCTTCCAGTTCTGCAGTTCTAAAATGATGATGGTTTATATCTAAGGTGCAGATTACAGTGTTGGCAGTGACTGTACTGTCTAGGGGAATCTGAGACTTGTAGTAAAAAATGTAAATGTTTCAAGCTGCGATCAGGTCTCTCTTGACTATTAACCACTGTTCCGAACTCACTGTCTACACATCATGCATACATTTATCATCCTTGATCAAACTCCCACATTTCCCATATATTTTTTTTCATCTAAAAAGTTTCAGATATACTTTTGTAGGGAAAACAATCTAGCATCCAAATAATTTTTGTTCATTTTACAACACAAGATAAACACCAAAGATTGGGTCCGTATTTGCATGTTCGCAGCCAGATTGGGTAGAGGCAGATTTTCCCATTCCCTTGAAATGCGATGCAGGAAGTCACATTATCCTGCTGAATGGGGATTGGCATGCTGAGGGGAGGATAGCTTAACATTTGGCCAAGATACCTGTTGTGAAATGAGGTCTTTTGTACATTAGGTGTAAATTAAACCCAATAAATATGAATTTTAAATCAATTTTTTTAAAAAAAAACAGGTGCACGAAAGTTAGGCAAAGCAGGAAAGAAAAGGACAGTAAGTTACAAAATTAGCGAGGTACCTCTGGAAATAATAGCAGGTCAAAGATCCGTCCATTATTGTGTTGACTTCTTACATTTTGATTGGGATTTTGACCTAAATGCTGATCTTTTCTTGTGCATATCATTTGTGTCAATCATTTCAACTTTTTATCTGGGTATCAGGAAATTTGGTACATATTTTTATGTTTAAAATCTGATGGCAAGATTTTCAGTATTCCATAAATTAACCAGAGGCTGCTACTCTCAGAGATCATTAGAACACTGGAAAATAAGACCTTGAAGGCTAAGTGTGATGGCTAATGAAATGTCAGTAGGCCAACTCTTGGAACAGCCTTCGTCCTTAATGGATAATAATCCCCATTGAGTAACAGTCATAAAATGGAAAGCGTTACTTGTGATCTGTTTTGAAGAGGTCCAGAAATCTATAAGCCTGTCTGTGGCTTATAAAGCATTTGGTCAGCTTTGAACAGAACACTTGAAAGCATTTGGCCTTGTATCTCTCAGGGTATATAATTTATTTTAAATAATAGAAATTTCTATTGCAAAAAAAGAGGGATGCATACTTACTTCATTTTACCACAGTAAGGGTCATTCATACTTTAAATTCTAATGGTTCCATGCTTCCTCTGCTTTTGGTCAGCAAATACATTATGCTGTGGATCAGAAAACAACCAGTGAAACCCCAGGACTAATGTATGAAGCTTATGGAAAACGAACAGTTCCTCCCTGAAGCTGAGAAACACTTGGGGTTATCATTAGTAACGTTTGCAGCAATTCACAGCAGTTTATTTGTATGTTAGTGATACATGCATTGTTAAATAAAAGCTCTCACATCATATCCCCATTTTGAAACCTGACTGGTTTCAATAGCAGTGGACATGAGTAGTTTTATGTGCATGGTGAGGCAAAAAACCTCCCAGATTTTAAAGGCTGACAAAAAAAATGGTAAATGTGATTCAGAGTTTTATTACATAATCTAAAAGTGCATGGAATACAGTTTGTTTTAATAAAATGAAAATACATCATCCAGATGCTGGCTTTCTTTTGTGATACACATTTGTAGCCAATTTTTGAAGTTTTGCATCAGCCAGTGGATCATTTACAGTGGCATTGCTGCAGTTTCTTAGTGTATAGCAGCCTTTAGTTCATCAGTAGTTCTTAGTTCATGTTTGTAGACCTCAGATAGCTTTCAGATAGCCCCAGAGAAATTTTAAACCCATAGCAATATGGTTTTTCAGTCTAGTACAACAGTATTTCGACCAAGCATGAAGTGGAATCAAAAAGCTCTCTGTGTTATGATCACAGATTTGTTGTTTTCGATCAAGGGTTCAATGACGACCACATGGTGCTTACCTGTCCAAGCCATGGTGGCGGCTGAAAACCGTGAGACATATGCTACTGAAAGACCCCACTACAGCTTGTCCCACTTCACTAGTGCCGGATCAATAGCTAAGCAAAATCCGGGAAGTTTTTTTTAACCTTACCCCGTATATGGAGAGACCCTTTTGAGAGGAAAGGTCACAGAAAAGATCTGATGTATAGATCATACTTTACATGAGAAGCTACCCCTCGCAATTTGCTAGCAGCATATGTAGATTTTACCGGATGATTGTCCTTTCTTGCATTTATGGCAATACAAGATACTGTAGCAAAACCTCAATGAATAAGTGGTTTAATAAGTGAGCCACTGCAGGATACTGTGCTCACAAATCAAACTGCAGAGGAGCAGGGGAAGTTTTCCGTTTGCTCATATCCTGAAACAGCTCACTTAAGCCACTTCAGGATACTAGAAATTGACACTGGAAGGAGGCTTGGCAGCTTTGACAATTGCAAGGATCAATTTTAGTCTGTTCTCCGTTACTGCTTGCACACCAACCCACACCAGAAAAGTAGAAGCTCCTGACAGGAGCTCAAAAAGAGGTGGGTGGGCTTCAGCCTCTCTAGTCATGCAGTTGTCAGGGGAAAAAAAAAAGAGCGAACCAATTTGCTCCTGCAAGGCACCAAAGAGCAGGACAAATGCCCATCTCAACGAGCCCTGAGTTGTCCATAGTTGTGGTCTGAATTTTTACAGTCTTAAAATTCTTGCTAAGGGAAACTTGTATACACTTCAACTGTTGCATACTTTTTACTAGAACTTGTTATAACTGACATTTAAATAACTGCTTTCAGGCAAGGGTGGCCCATAAATGACAGGATGTTATATAGAATTATGAATCTGAAAGGAATCGAGATCTGTTTTCTGCAGCCCATCATTTTGCTCTATAAAACCTGCTCTGTGTCATACTGTAGCCTGTTACCCTGGTGAGATTCAAGTAGTAACTGACTTATGAAGAGAGTCATGTCTGGAGTAATGTTCAAAGTGGAAATGAAATCTGACAGACTAGAGTTTTTTCTACACCCCGCCCCGCCCTGTCACCAGGAACCACAAAATGATTTGTTAAGAAATGCACTGAGTTACTGCAGTTTAGTGCACCAGAGTTAAAGTAAAATGCTGAATGGTGCTTTAGATACTAGCATATGGCAACCAAATTGTGCTGCCTTTGTGGAACTGGAGCAAACATTCACAGGAAAAACAGCAATTATGAGTTGGATCCATAATAGGGTTGATGACCTTTTTCTGAATCCCTCTCTCCCTCTGAACCCTCTAGAACACACTGGGAGATGGCATGAGTGGCTATAGGAGAGAGATGGAATATTCAGATTAAAGG
>NC_135783.1:154933946-155101446 GCF_051106095.1 Pogona vitticeps
ATAATATGCACACTGATCTCGAAGCGGCTTCTATTGAAATCAGTGTGGCTTACTTCTTGAGCGTGGGAGAGACTGTAAACCTGGGGCTGATGCTGAACTCCTGGTCTGATGACTCCGCAATGCCGCAGCAAAATGCAAAAGTGTTCAGCATTTTATTACATGGCTGAGGCGTAATGGTCAATAAACATAAAAGAAAAGAGAGTGGCCATTACTGTTAACGTGCCACCTGAGGTGCTGGAAGCAGAGGCATAGCTGTAAAGTGCCTAGTGAGAAAGAAAATGAGAGGGAAAACACGTCTGAGAGATATGGCTCAAGTGATGTATTTAGAAACTGTTGTTAGGCCTGTAGCAGGAAAGGAAAGGCATCAGAGAGGACTCTGAAAGTAGTCTGGTGTATCTTGTTGGGGTTTTACTAACGAGCAACTTTAAAATGGAAATGTTTGGTGCTGCAGAAAAAGCGTTAACCCCCTTGCTCCAAAGAAATTTGTCATGAAGACAACAATCCTTCTAGAGTTTTTGAAGCCTCCATTCCCATTTGTTTTAGAGCTTTGCAGGGCACAGCGCTGATTAAGCTAAATCTGCACTACCAATGCTATGCGAATCAGGTGACAGGATTTGTGATCAAGTGCCAGACAGAAGATTCAACTGGATGAGGTATGTTTCTCATTCAGCTGAGTTTTGTTTACTCCTTCAGAAGAAGTTATGAAAGCCAGGCTCTGAGAAGGGGGGGGCACAGGTCAACAGTGTCCTGTTCTGAGGTATGAAGTAGGCCCTTATGATGTCACAGGGCAAGCCAGTGATGTCACAGGCTGGACTCTGGAGACACCATTGCCAATTGATGTGAATGCAACAGTCGGATTAAAAATATGTGTATATAGTGATAGTGTATCCAACATGTTAAGCATCAACCATATCTTGCTAAGAATAGAGGGGGGGGGGAAACACCCTACACGACTGCTAGCAAATGACAATATTTCTGTGGCTGGCAATTAAAATGAAATCTTAGCTGAAAGAGGTAGGTGCAGGTGTAGCTGAAGCGAGGAAATAATACATGATCACATGCTTAGGCAGGCTGGATGAGGACCATTTAATCTGTCCTGTTAACTGCTAGCAGGAGAGGTTTATATGTTCTAAGTTAGATTGTAGGAATGGGGGAAGCTAACACTATGGGGCAGGATCCAATAAATGACTTTAATCAGCTGATGTCCTATCAGTGACAAAGGTCTAAGCTATTAAGAACTTCCCTTTAAAATCTCATCAGAACAAGTCCTGTAGCTCCAACATTGTTTGTTATCATACTGAACTAAATGAACACTGTAGAAGAACCCTTCAAGTCTTTGCCCCCTTACCCTGGAATAACCACACAAGACCAAGCATATGGGTTAAACACGGGCCACACTTTATTCAATTCCATTCAGTTTTCCTGAATATTGCCAATCCTTGAGCAAAGGAGGGGTCTTGCTGTAGTGTGGATTCAGGTTCCCATCTTGGGTTCTCGGTTGACCATCAAATGGTGAATAGGCTGAACCCAGGCCTTAATTACCATGGGATAACTACTGGTTCCCATTTTGCCACGGACCCCTTGCCCCTCTCTCTGTGTGGACCGTGGGTCAGCGTGCATCCCCAGCACATCTTTCCCTCCAAGCACGTTAATCGCCTGATCTGCAGTGCTGGAAGTTCAGATGACCTGCAGTTTCCAGGGAATGCCATCAAATCCCAGTTCCAGTAACTGTCAAATCTGCACTACCTGCCACAGCATTGGGACTAGCCACACTATGTCCCATGTGCCACATCGAGTTGCTCCAACTCAAACAGCAGCCCCCCCTTGCCGTCCTCCAGAAAGACATCCAAACCTCATTCAGACAGATGAACACCATCTGACCTGAAAACGTCTGGCCTATTGAGACAGATCCTGTGGTGGCCGACCACTGATCCTAGGCCTCTGCGAACAGCTCTGCAGAATTCCCTGTTAACACTCCGATGGGCAGTGTTTACGGGTCAAAACTATCTCGCCTCCCTCCAAAACAAGCGAGGGATGATTGTTGACCATACAATGTGCCTGTCCGGATAAGTGCCCTTCAGCCAAGTGAGGTCCGGATCACATCGTCCACAGGCAGCTGCCTGACAAAGCTGGCTCCACAGCATGCCGCAGCACCCTCTCCATTCCATGTGACCCTTACATCCAGGCCCAGGTTGCTCTCGTCCCTCAGCCATGAGGTGCCAAATCGTTGCTGTCCAGTTGTATCACCAACACGCCTGGTGGGTGTCATCCAAAGGCAGCTGCCCAACAAAGCTGGCTCCACAGCATGTCACAGCGCCCTCTCCATTCCACATAAGCCCCTTCCATCCAGGCCCTGGTTGCTCCCCCTTAGGGATGTAGCGGCATATCTTTCTGCCCAAAACATAACCGTGGCCCGTCATGACGATGGGTCTCCTCTTTGCCACCAACGGAGCACCTGTAAAACATAAACCCAGTAGGCCTCCTGCCTACACAGTGTCCAAACATACCGGTGATTTGACGCTGATGCCCAACGACCTATCTGCTTGATGCCCTGTGGTTGATAGCCCAGGGATGCTGCAGTGGAAGCTGCACTGTTTCTGAAAGAGCATGTGCTAAAACACAGGCCCTGATCTCCTTCCCTTTGAAGTGCAGCCTCAGTCAACAATGGGCCAAAACTTTGTCCAGTCCCTCCCAAACAGGCAAGAGATCACCGTCGACCATACCATACATGTGTCAGGATAGGTACCCCTCAACCACGTGAGGTCCATCCAGCTGAGTTTTGTTTAATCCTTCAGAAGAAGTTATGAAAGCCAGGCTCTGAGAAGGGGGGGCACAGGTCAACAGTGTCCTGTTCTGAGGTATGGGGTAGGCCCTTATGATGTCACAGGGCAAGCCAGTGATGTCACAGGCTGGACTCTGGAGACACCATTGCCAATTGATGTGAATGCAACAGTCGGATTAAAAATATGTGTATATAGTGATAGCGTATCCAGTTTCTAAAACATGTTAAGCATCAACCACATCTTGCTAAGACCGGGGGGGGAGGGAGGCACCCTGCACAACTGCTAGCAAATGACAGTATTTCTGTGGCTGGCAATTAAAATGAAATCTTAGCTGAAAGAGGTAGGTTGCAGGTGTAGCTGAAGCGAGGAAATAATACATGATCACATGCTTAGGCAGGCTGGATGAGGACCATTTAATCTGTCCTATTAACTGCTAGCAGGAGAGGTTTATACGTTCTAAGTCAGATTGTAGGAATGGGGGAAGCTAACACTGTGGGGCAGGACCCAATAAATGACTTTAATCAGCTGATGTCCTATCAGTGACAAAGGTCTAAGCTATTAAGAACTTCCCTTTAAAATCTCATCAGAACAAGTCCTGTAGCTCCGACATTGTTTGTTATCATACTGAACTAAATGAACACTGTAGAAGAATCCTTCAAGTCTTTGCAGCAACTATAATTGCTTCACTGTGCTCATTTAGTGTTTGACCTTTCAAATGCTTACAATGGGAGGTAATTTCTCCATTGCTCGAAAAGACCACTACACCACAGCCACCATCAAATACCACCACGCCTATTTTAACGATAGCATGGGAGCCTGATCCAAAATGTCACTTCACCCACACAGGCCATTGCCCCTGATTCCTAAAACAGGAAAGACACATCTTCCATTCATGCTTAATATTGCAAATATGAATTGAGAAGGGATGAATTTTAAAAAGTGCCCTCTTTCATATCAAGACAATAGGGAGTTCTGGTTTGCTCATAGAAATTTTCTCTTTTTTACACTTTGTTTTGAAATTTCAATCCATTTTCACAGAAAGGGAAAAACATTTCAGGTGCTCTCCAGAACAGCCATGCGTACTTTGGATTGTCCCAGCGAAATTTTCAATTCCAGAACAGATCCAATCCGATTAATGCTTTTCAATCCAGATCTTTCTTCAGTGACAACCAGCCAAGCTCTCTCTTTCCTCCAGATCACTTTGAACCATTTTTATTTCACCGCACCCCACCCCAATAGATGTGCCATGACAATGATGTTGGGATGGCTTAGAAAATAGGTTATTGTCAATTGCACTATGCAAATGGTTTGCTTTTGGAGGCAGCCAGTGTATGCTAGGGCTTTGTCTGATTGTCCATAAGAATCAGTTCCAACATTACTTGAAGTAACATTTCAGCTGTCTGCAACTGGATGGAAGCGTCTTATTTTGTGAAATGACAACATTATAGGACATTATTCCATGATGTATAGCACCGAGTATGGAGAATTAGCCCATCTTGAAGTTTTGCAGCATTTATTTTGTGTGTGTGTGTGTCTAGTTTCTCATACAGCAGAATGTAGCAGAAATCCAGACATCACAACTTTGCTCATTTGCACTGAATTGTAACATACAGGAAGCAGCCTTATTCAATACTCACTTTCTTTGGTTTCCTTGGTGTACCCAAAGGAAGAGGGGAGGGGCAGTTGTCATTGAAAAAGGAGAGGGAGAGGGCTTGGCTGTTGATATAGAACCTACTGCTTTCTTTCATGGTTCTTTATTGAAACCGCCCTGTTGGTTTATAATTAGAAATATATGTTCTGGTGTGTAGCATAGAATTGCTCTCCTTAGCTCTCTTCCCTCCGCCCCCCAAAACCATTAGTTCATTTAGGTTTCCTTTTCAGAGAGATAGAACTAGGGCAATCCCTAGTCAAGAGATCACATATTAATTGTGTTATTTAAGCATACTCTTATAACGCATGTCAGAGTAAGCAGCTAATAAAAAGCACATACAAATTGTACTTCTGCATAGATAATGTATTGCCCCTCTGAGTTAACCATGTAAGTCATTCTTTTTCTTCTAGCAGAAGAGAATGCGCTTGGATCAGGGCTCTTCAGCAATAAAGAGACTGATAATTTTAATTTATTTTCCCACTGCAGGAGTGGAAAAGAGGACCACACTGTTCCTTTTTTTGGAGGCTTTTTGGTTAATGCTTTCTGTCTGCATTTATTCTCTTTTCTAGCTCTCTCTCTAGTTTGGCTTTAGACCAGGTGGTCTATATACGCAAAAAAAAAAGTGTGGTGTGTATAAAATCCAGTAGTACCTTGTGACATTTTTCATAAGATGCTTCCACAAAGTGTTGTATATTGGTCATGTTGAGCACATACATACTAGTCTTGTTTTTGTTTTCCTCAGAACTGTGCCCGTGTTTGCTAGACGCTTAACAGAGCCGAGGCAAACAAAACAGTGAACCGCTTCTCTGATGGACCTTGTTGGGCTCACCCGCCTGTGGCAGTAGCTATCCAAGCACTGCTAGGCATCTAACCACCCCTTACATTTTCCTGATGCCTCAGAGCAATTCTAAGCATTGTTGGGAATAAGAATGTGTGATTAAATCCATAGAGTTGGTGCTGCTCTGAGAACTTGGGCTGAAGAATTTTTAAAAAAGAGAGACTACGAAAGGTCAATAGCTTCTGCTATTGACCCTGAATGGTCTCTTTTTTTAGGGGTGGGGAAACTTTGGCCGTCCAAATCTTTCAGACTTCAGCTTCTACCCGCTATGGCCAGTAGTGAGGAATTATGAGAATTATTGCCACATAATTAAAGTCCTACCTGGGGAACCAGAGGTTCCCTACTCCTGCCCTTTTCCTTTATTAAGGATGTATGTTTGTGTAAGTGTGCTTGTGGTGATAACATAAAAAAGGATGTGTGTATTCCTCTCTGAGACAAAGAATAGTTTACCAGTGGATACTATTTTGACATTTTGAAAATGTTCTCATTGGGGAAAAAAACAGTACAGTCCAAGAATTCTTATTAAATTTCTTCATTTATTGGCTTCTATTAGATGGAGCTTGTTTCACTAATGGCCTAACTTTTCACAAGTTGGGAATGGCAACCACACATGAACTATTGCAATGACTCTTTTCTTGACCTTTTAAAAAAATAAAGTTATCTAAGCTTATCTCTTGCTGCGGATTTATCTAAATCAGTAGTTTCACTCTTTTGGAAAAGATGGACTGAAGGCAATAAAAAGGTTTGTCTTATGAGGCAATTGTTCACTTTGCTGTAGAGGGAGGTTCCCTTGTTGCTCCTTTTACTGATCTCATTTAATGGGTAGTGTTGTATAAACCTACAGGTTTTAGAGTTCCATGTTCTTTAATCATATGTTCAAGTGATGTGTTGAAAATCATTTTAAGGTGTTAATCAGCCTTTCCTTGCTTTTAAAAAAACTGTTTTCATCGTTCTTTCCACTTTCCTTGACCACCTTTATCGATACTGTACTTTATTTGCTGGTCTTCAGTACAACTTAGGTTAGTGCAATTTAGCGTGTAAAAGAAGAAACTTCTTTTGGTTTATTTCATTGTATTATCACTTAGAGGTACTTCTCTATCTACTTAGATATCTTTACTATGATTGTATCCTTGTCCACTATGGCTATAGCATAATAACAGTAAGATTCAGTTCAGCTTCTCTGCTGCCCGTATTTTGGCTACATTAAAAACAATGCACATAAAAGACAATTTAAAAACATTTTATATTCCAGATTGTTCCAAATTAAGGCACATGAGGTCTTTTAAATAGATACAACTTGAATAAACTAAAAGAAGAAAGATTATCTTATACGGTTTTGTGTTTTGGTTTATAATTGCATCATTTCATCAGTTTAGTTTTTCTGAATAAAGGTATTTTTTTAAGTGCCAGGATTGTTTTAATAATAAGCTTTAGAAGAACCTGTCCATGCCTGAAATGATAAAACTTTTAAGTTATTCTGAAATCCAGCGTAGAAGTCTTCTTCTCCTTATGCCTGGAGCTAGTAAAATAGTTACTAGCTTAATGATATCTTAGCTGACAGTTTTAATTCAGCCAACCGTCCTTGTTGAACAAGATATTGCTTTCTGTACTACTTTGTCAGTACTGGCTACAGCGAATGTGATAAGCAGTTGTTATGTGTCCAAACTTGTGATGCCTCTATGATTTAGTAGTCTCCAAAAGGGCCGGCCATTAACAGCCCTGCTCAGAAATAGCAAACTCAAGATTGTGACTTCCTTTCCTGGCCGAAATCCTGTTGCTTAGCATAGTAAGTTACAATAAAATAGGCCTATTGAACCAATGGCAATCTGGTGAAGTCAAATCTTATGTACATTCTATTGGTCCAAATGGACCTGCTCCAGTTGCCATTTACTATGCTCAAGTAAGTTGCAACTAGAGTAGGCCCATTTGAATCAATGGAACTTATGGAGTAGTTCACTCATCAAATCCCCACTGATTCAGTGGGCCTACTTTAGTGCACTTACTTTGACAGGTTTTCAGCCACTGAGTCAGTCTATCTCATATTTGATCAGTCATCTTTCTCTGCTGCCAGCAACTTTTCAAGTGTTACTGCTTTTTCAGTGAGTCTTGTCTTTTCATGATGTCCCCAAAGCGTGATAGTCTCTATTTAGTCAAGTTTGTTTCCAAGTAGTAACCATGCCATTATTGAGGAACATGGTACAATGGTGCCTCGCATAGCGAGGTTAATCCGTTCCGGGTTAACCTTCGCTATAGCGAAACATCGCTAAACGGAATTAAAAAAGCCATAGAAACGCATTGAACTTCGTTCAATGCGTTCCTATGGCTTTAAAACTCACCGTTAAGCGATGTTCCTCCATAGCACCGCCATTTTCGTGCCCTCGGTAAGAGAGGGCAGGGCGCGAAAATGCGGCGTGGACCTTTCGGCGGCCATTTTGGAACCACCGATCAGCTGTTCTCCCCTGCTTCGTTATGCAATATTCGCTAAGCGAATCGCTTAGCGAATATCACAAAGCGAAAAAACGCCATAGGGGCCATCGCTGAGCGAATGCTCCAGCGATGGCCCAGAGCCCCTCGTTAAGTGATTTAATCGCTCAGCGGGGCGCTTGTTAAGCGAGGCACCACTGTTACTGAATAAAGTCATTGGTAATAGGGGGCACCAGGTATACTATTTGGGAGGGAGGTCTAAATATCATGAACCTGAATAGATCAAGAAACTACAGAAAAAGGACCACTATTATCAGAAGAACAAGACGACACTAGTCTGATGTCAGAAGACGTGTTGCACTACATTGTGACTTGTATTCTAACATGACTCCTCCTTTTCAGGCCTGTGGACAGACATGTCCTCCAAGAATCTTAAAAACATTATCCAAGTTTTAAAGTACTCAAGCGAACCAGTCCCCCAGACATACAGAGAACACTTTTCTCACTTTTTAATTCTCCCTGGTGAGCTTTTCTGGCTAAAGAGTGAGGAATGCTCTTTGAAGGTAGAAAATTGGTGGGAATGATGTTCTGCTTATTTTTAACCTCTCCGATATCAGTACATTTCTTATTCTCATCAGTGTAGGCTCTCTAGACTCAACAAGACATCTCAACAAGGAACTGTGAGGCCTTACATGTTTCCTTGCCTCTAGACAAGAATGAGACAAGAAGTTCTTTTCCCTTCAAGGTCCCTCCAATTTGCATAATGTGTGTGCGCATACACACACACACACACACACACACAGAGAGAGAGAGAGAGAGAGAGAGAGAGAGAGAGAGAGAGCAAGGAAGCCAAGCACAGAACAACTGGCTAATTTTTCTGAAATATGCCAAAAAACCCTTTCAGTGCTGCAGATTTTTAAACATAGCTACAGTCATTCTAATTTCAGGAAATTTACAGGGTCATGCAAATTGCACAATTTTGTGTAAAGCATAACAAAAATATGTCGCATCTAAATTGTGTGTAACTGTATCATAAATGTTTCCTGACTCTTGTGCCTGTTCACCGAACTTCATTCTGAATATGACAAATATCCAGGGGTAAGAAAGTATTGATTTCCTGGTCAAACAGATGCACAGTTTCATCCTGAAAGATGTGCTCAGATGAAGCCAGAAAGGAAGAGCCAAAGACAATATGAAAGTACTAATACTGCTCTTCTCACATAAAGCAGAGGAAAGGAATTTGAATTCATCCAATGTGCAGCATTTCTACAGGTATCAGAAAAATAACACTACTTTTAGAGGCCTTATATCATACTTTTTAGGTCTCAGTTAATAGAATGATTCAGTACTAGCTAGGTTGTATCAGTGGATAAGTAGAAAATTTTAAAACCCGCTTGAGAAGTTCAATTTACACAGCAGCATCGATATGCATGACGAATCCTATTCTTCCAAAGGACAGTATTTCATACTCAGTGTCATGAGTGTGATACCTTATTCTTGAAATCTCAAATTTATCTTCTGTTCAGTCAGTGCCTCATGTTATGGAATGTTTGACGGCTCAGCTTGGTAAAATTCCTCATGTAAAAAGCTTTCCTTCTGTCATATGTTAATAATACTGTGTTTTGAAAACTGGTATAAAAATGATAGAGAAGAAATAGATATTTTATTAATCAATGTCTGTTTTGGCAACCATTTTGTCATTTTTACTTCACTGATTTTTTTCCTCATTAGCTATAATGGCCTGGAAATGTGTTTTGAGAAAAGAGAGGGGAAAACAGACGTTTTAAAATATTGAACTCACCAAAAATCTTCTCTTACATGTCAAAAATAATTTGTTATTCTAAAGATGAGGAAGTGGGGATGCTGTTAGAAGAAGAGACATCTTCTAGCAGATCAAGGATGATGGTCTGTCAGAGAGTCGTTGATATTAAACTGCTGCTGTGGTAAAGGGGAGCAATCCAATTAATGTTAAAGGAGGCAACCAGCCTCCTTCCTTCTCCAGGCCCTCTGAGCCTCACATGATGTGACAGTAAATGTGCAAGAGCTGACAAAAATGGCCATTTTTAAGGGGTTTCCCTCAAAAAGTGTGTTTGCTTGTCTTCTTCCTTCTCCCAGCTTTTCTAGAGCCACATGTGTTGTGATGATATGTGACAGTTATGAAAAAGGTAACTTTTTGAGAGGTTTCTCCTCAAAAGCATCTATTAGCATTTCCTTCATGTTGCAGTCTTCCAGTATTCTATATTCTCCCACCTGGAGCTTGGAGCATTTTTTTAAAAAAAGAGATACACTAGCATAAGCCATTCTTTCAGAAAAAGTAGCATGTCACATTTTATGAATAATGCGCTAATTGCACAGCTCTAATATGCTAATCCCCCACTTCTTTTTGTTTGTTTGGCTTTACATATTAAAAAATAGAAAAACAGTCAAACATAGCTCATTAAAATATGAGTTTAAGTAAGAAATAAACGTATTCTGCTTTGCAACTGTGATGATGTTATGCTACCCTTACTGCGCTCTTTGGGGGTCAGAGCATGGGGGCAACCTATTCCCCCCCCCATCCTTGTATCAAATGGCTTCCTGTCTCTGGTCCACCATCCCATGAGTGATCACCAATGAAGCATAAATATGTTACAAAAAGATTGAGGAGTTCCTGGGTGATTGGCTAACATCTTCTGTGGTAGCTTTTCATTTGCCAATCGAATCTCATTTAGTTCTCACACAGCAGATTCTCTCACTTTGCTAGTTCTGTAGAATAGTGGTCCTGAGGCCAAAGTGTGTAAGCATCATGTATTTCCCTGTCTCTCTGAATATTTTCCTTAGAAAGCAATTGATTTTATTACATTTAATTAATTGATTGATTGATTAATAACTTTAAAATTCCTTTCCAAACACAGCAAAAAATAAAATCAGTGAGATCTGTCGCATTTTACAGGGCAATCAGGAATAAGGGCCTTTGACAATAATTGGAACTAGAGTTAAACTGTAGGTAGGTTGTTAACTGCATGTTGTTCAATCTTAATCATATTTTTTCAGAACGTACATCTAACTAACCAACATTTCCCTAGTTTTCGTTTAGTAGCTCTGCTGCTAAATAAGAAATATAAATGGTACTGACAGCTGCACTGCCACGATGCCACAAATTGTGACATTATAATAGCATGGCTGAGGTGTTACAACAGAGTTGCTTATAGATATGCCAGGTGCCAGTTGCTGATTCTGCAGCCTGTGAAAACAGAAAAGCATGTATTATTTTAAACTCACAGTTAATCAAGTTATTAGTTTTGGGTAGTAACTGGATAGAGCAGTACGTCCACTATATCAGTTTTTAAAATATGTGATAAATTCATCATTCCATTGGTTCCAGCCACATTAAAAGGTTTTTTTGGCTCAACAGAAAAACTATGGGGGCAATCAGACAGAGATTTATCCCGTTGTTTATTCTGCTCTGGGGATCCTTTAGAGCAGTGGTTCTTAACCTTTGTTACTCGGATGTTTTTGAACTGCAACTCCCAGAAACCCCAGCCAGCACAGTTGGTGGTGAAGGCTTCTGGGAGTTGCAGTCCAAAACTCCTGAGTAACCCAAGGTTAAGAACCAGTGCTTTAGAGCTCCAAACACTTCTCTTTGCATTGGACCACATATACTGTATTACTCCTGTCTGAAAAGCTCAAAAGGTTTTTTGGTAAACACCACATACTCGTGCACTTCAAACCCACAAACACACTAAGGCGGCAGCTCATCCCCTCAAAAGACCAGACACCAAAACACAACAGGAGCAATACAGCATATGCAGTTTAATGCAAAGAGAAGAGTTTGAAGCTCTACATTTGAGAAACCAAACAGCCACTAAACAGGAGAATGGCCGAGCACAGGAGGGGCAATGGCTCAGGACCAGAATCATCAGTTTACCTTTATTTGAAGGACAAAGGACACTCATTTGATGACCAAGATGTACTCATTTTGGACCAAGAAGATAGGTGGCTTGAGAGAAAGGTCAGGGAGGTCATACATGTGCATATAGAAAATCCCTCACTCAAATAGGGATGGAGGCCTTAGATACAATCTGCATTTTTTTGTTTTCTTTTTTCTTTCCCTTTAAAGTAGGGGCAAATAGGGTCATTTGACGTGCCCTGAAATAATCCAGTCTTTGCATGTGGATGCAAGGATTGCTCCTAATGAGACATCACACTTCAAAGAAATCATGTTTAGCATGATCTAGCTTTATCCAACCTGGGATAATCTGGCTGTCTACTTGTGTTGTATGTTTGGAAATCAGAACCTTTCTAACTCTGAGTCATGGTTATTTAAAAATGTTAGTGAATGGTGCAAAAGGGTTTCAATCTTTCCGTGGAATTGTAAAGAGAACATTAAGTATCATACAAGTCTTTAGCACAATTCATGAATTTCATCCTGCAATTGCAGTGCCACCCACTTAGACTTCTTGAGAAACTGTTTGTGAGTTCCTCCTCTGGATTTTGCAAGGGGAACCAGAAAGTTAATGTGTAACTCTCTCAGAAACCCACTTTTCCCTGTAGACAGTAAAGACACCCTTAGGAATATTCTGTGTAACAAAATGAGATAAGCCTGCGCGTTATCTATGTTTCAGTTAGATTCTCTGTAGAGGACTTCTTTGACCCAATGGATAGCAGTAACTAAGAGGGCTGGGTTATTACTTATTGCAGGAAAACATCTAGCTGAAGCGAGCATTGGAAATCGCAAATGGCATTCTAGAAATCTGTCACATATGATTTGGCGGCTTTATTATTTTTATGGTAATCTCCCATGAATAACTGTCATGCTTAGCGTACAGATTTTTCAAAGGATAAGCAAATTGTTACTGATTTATGAATGAAATGAAATACTCATTTTGTGCATTTAGCACAGACATTTTGTCAATAAGAAGTTATAGAAATTTTGTATGCAGCAGTGCTTTTGAGAATTTGATGCAAAACACCCCACACACCTCTAGTGCTAATGCTATAAATTTTCACTTGATCAACCACTTGGCATTTTTGGGCACTGTCTACCTTGATAATGAATGGATGGATGGATGGATGGCAGGTCGGCATCAAACAGCGGAAATGCAAATAAGATATCTGCTTTTCTATCTCTCTAATAAATGTAAATCAATGCCTATTTTCTAGTGCTGTTTTTCAGCTGTGACTTGGAGAAGAAATGAGAAATGCAAGTTTTTTTTTTTAAAAAAATGGTCCCTGACAGCAGTCTTTAACCTTCCAGGTAAAGAAGGAAAATGGTACTAGAAGATGAATTTTGCTCTACCTAATGTTTTAGAAAAATAATATTCAGTAAAATGATGGAAAGTGTTTTGGCTGCCTTTGGAAAGCTGTCATTGTATTACTATCCATTAAAATTAATTTTAAGCTAAACCTTTAGAAGTATTTCACTTCCTTCCCTCTTTGCTCACAAAGAAATAGAAGCAGAGAATAATCGAATAATGGCATTGGAAGGGTCCTTATAAGGCCATCAAGTCCAACCCCCTACTCAATGCAGTGATCTAAATCAAAGTATATCGGGCAGATGATTGTTTGATTTTCTCTTGAAGTGCATTATAAAGTCTCCTCTGTGCAAGGTGTCTGTCCACTGTGTAGAGGGTGCCGAAAAGTTAAATTTTGAGGTAATACAAGCTACATGAGTGTACAAGCATAATTTATATGAGTAGAAATATCAATTTAAGAAATTTGTATTATCTCAGTGTTGTCAGATTTTACACTAACAAATTGCCAAATCCTCATGCCTAGTTATGCAAACAGCATAACCTTGGGAGACAGAATTCCTGAAGAAATCACAATTGACATCATCAGTTGCACACTGAATTACACAACTCAGTATGCAACTGGTAATGCCTACAGCAACTTCTTAACTTTAGGCAACTCTCCTGCAAAAGTTATGCTATTTGTGCTTCACCATCATAATTTGGTAAGAGGATTTTGGCCATTTTCTTCCCCAGACATAACTCTAAACTGTGGTTTAATTTTACATGAATGAGTGTTGGCGACCCTTGAACTTCCCTGCTTCCCTATTTCCTCCTTTCCTATTGTGTGTCCAAACAAGAAGAAGACAAGAGCTGACTGCACAATGCCCACCCCTTTTCTACAGTTAGGATTCTGCAGTATGATGGGAAACCACAGTGTTTAGAGTTGTTTGTACATGACTTTCTCAGTCATGGCTAGCATGGAGGACCAGACAAAATAGGACCCAATGGTTAAAAGTGGATATTTCTTAAGAGCAGGGTCTTGAAGCGACAGTTGCAAACTGTTCTAGTGAAAGAGAAAAAGGAGACACATTCAGAAGTGACAGTGGAAACATAAGGAGCTTTCTGGTGAACTCAGGTTTTGAAAAAGAAATGTATGTGAAATAAAACGGACAACCCATTTGGTGCGAGTACAAGCAAATTGTTCAGATTTGTAGGGTTTGGAGGACTGAAGGTCAAAATGCTTGATGTTGTGAGAGATGTTTTAAAGATGGGGTGTGGGTCAGGTACATTATAACTAAATAAAATAAATTTTTATGTAGCTCAGCTACATAGTGAACTAAATAATTTTGCTTGTCTGTCACAATAAATGGAATAGTGGTGCTCTAGAAACATTACAGTAGTTGCACAATACAATATTACTTTTTAAAATATTTTAATTGTATTTTTTCTACTTTTCTAAAATAATAATAAATATAATATTACATAGAACGACATCACAACAGTCATTGCCATCCCAAGAACTATGATGTGAAAACAATTTTGAGCAACTCATTCTTATCCTTTCTGATCACAAGGCAAATTGTCTCTTGTTTCTGCATTATAACGATTCCTAGGGGTTAAGATTACATTTGCCTTTTGGAAATTGTCATTGTAGGCTGACATTAATGAGTTTTAATTGGATTTGTAATTAAGTTCTCTTTTAAAAAGCATATATTCATTTTAAACAGAAGGACAGGAAATATTTACAGAAGTAAATGTGGGTTTTTATAACATCTCTGTTGCTATTGCTGAGTGAGGGTGGCTTCCATTAAAAACATTTCCCCACTAAGTGATGATTTTATGTTCAGCAACACAACATTCTTGTGACAGTCATGTGATTTTAATGTCTTGTATATCCTGTTCTCATAACCTTGGTACAAGACGCCTAATTTTTCCCTAATGATTTTCAATTACTAAGGCAAGAAAACTGTAATTAATAATTTCTTGTATCGGCACGTCTCCAGATGTTCTTCATCAAATGCTACATGGAGGTCTGGAGAGGCTAGCTATGAAATATACACTAGAAGGGGGATGCTGGGGTAATGTTAACATAATGGAAATGTCTTAATAAACAATCATTCCATCACTGCCAACATAGTTTTATGCTGTGTTTTTTTTTCTTGGTGGGCCATATTCCTACCTTTCTGGTGTCAGTTACAGACTAGAGAGGCCGGAGATAAGATCAGTGCTGGCAGGTCTTGTCAGTTGAAGGGTAAGCAAAGGAAGGTTTCTGTGTCCGTTCTTTTCCATTTGCAGCAGGCGGGAGCAGAGAAAGGAGCAGAGAAAGGACACTGAGCATCAAATGCAAAAACTACACCTAAACTGGGAACCAGGATTTGAACACCCAAGCAAAATCAGAACGCAGGAAATTGGGAAAAGGAAATTGGGGAAGAACCAAATGGTGCACAAGTATGGTGGAATGAGGAGAAAGACACCAGCATTCAGATACATCAGGAAAGAGCACAATGAAGTTGAAGGAATGTGTCAATGTTAAGCATATAGGAAAAAGGAAAGGGATCAGGACTGTGCTTGCTGGCATTGCCTTTGACTGTCATGTATTCACAGTTCTGTGTACATTGGTACTGAAAAGAGAACGCTCCCAGGACCTTAACTGTGTGGACCATATGGGTGGGGTGAATGGGGCTCATCTCAACCTCATCTTTCTCTACCGGTTCATCTCCAAAAGGATTAATTGTCTGCTTAGGACACATGTTCAATTAAGAAACTGTGAAGTGCCTCTCACTTTAGAATGCACTCCATGTGTTATTCCTAAGCCCCATAGGATAGTTGGGCAGCTGTTTTAAAGGAAACTTGTATTGAGCTGCAGCAAGGATTGTCATATTTTATAAACGTGCTGTGCCTAATGCAGGATGTGTTGCTGTTGCACATGATACCCATCTTGTCTGCCCTCCCCTCCCCTCTGCAAATGTCTGTGTAATCTTTGATTTATTTCAAGTGGCATACCAGCAAAGGTGAGAAAGCATGCTGTCCATGATTGATCACATGATCTTGCATTCTGCTTGTGTATTAAAGTAAACCTGGAGCCAAGACTCTGATCAATAAGCTCCTGTTTATAACAGTAGTTGTAATGTATTGCCCAACATCTGACTGTAACTTTATCTTGGCCAGAAACTTCATTCTGCCAATTATGGATTTAAGGGAGTAGAGGAAACTTAGACTCACAGCATGAAGTTCATTCCTACTGTCACACACAATGCTGTCTCTTCTAAATTTAGTAGCACTTTCCTTTCCGAGCTAGAAAATGCTCAGCCATGCCATTTCTTCCCTAGCTGGAGTATCTAGGGACCCGGTCCTTCATCTGTTATCCCAGAGAACTCATGGCCAACTTTGGAGAAGACTCCTCATGAACTAGTCAAAGGAAATCAACAAGACCTCCTGTATTGAGCACCTAATCACCTTCTTCAGCTTGTTACCCCTGACTGGGATCCCATTCTTCCAATGGAAGAAATACTAGAATTTGAACCAGCAGTGTGTTGCAACATGACTTACACTCAAGAACGCAGGCAACTAGAATCTTTATGCCCTTCCAGATGTTTTTGAAACAGCTCCCCTCAACCCCAGCAACCATGGTCAATGGTCAGGAAGGATGAAAGGTTAATTCCAGCAACATCTGGAGTGGCACATGTTCCCCAACCTTGTTTTATAGTATCAAGACTAGCAGGAGCCATTGGAATAGAGAAGAAGAAACGGGTAAACAAACAAAGTGATCTCTTAGTATGCTTTTGGAGAAAGTAAGTACTAGTCAATTTTTGCACAAGATGTCTGTGCAATTCAGTCTGTTAATCTTGTGAAGAAGATTGAGAAGAAGAACTGAGTCTAGTACTTTGTGTCTGTTTGCTTAACTGCACCTGGGTCTCGTGAGGCTGTAGACATAGTTAATAGATGCTGTCATAGAACTATGCAAAACATCTGTCTACATTGTCTGAATATAGGTAGTTCAAAGATTGCATTGCTGTTAGTTCATAAACTGTAGTCCAAAAAAAAATTCTTTACAGAGGAATACTTGTATTTCTACTCGAAATTAAGTGCCACTGAGATCACTCGGAATAAGCCCCATTATGTTAGGGAACCTCCGAATAGACATGAATGGGATCAGACTGTAAGGTTATTGCATCCTATTTGGGTTAGAAATGACTATGAAATTTATTAGCACTCTATTTTTAATTAGCTCTTGAGTTATTATTAAGTATGCAGACCTCATGCAAAGTCTAATGAATCACTATCACAAGCTGCTATTCCTTCCCCTTGTGTTTAATATAGCTCCATTTTATTGTTCTTGTGCCTTTGCATTGCAACATCAGGATTACTTGAATGAAATGTTGAACCAGTTCCATATTTTAATGGAAATTTGTAGCAATGTTGAAACTGCAGTGTAACAGTGATTTTTATGAGAAGTAACTTTCTGGAGAATTGCCACAAGGCTTCAGATTACATCAGTGTTTCTGCATGTCAAAGATTAAAATAGATACTATATTTGAGGGAGAAAAGACTGAAAATGTAATATGCATTATTATACTTTCAAAATCTCACAGCACCCACACGTGACCTCTTTTAAGGCAGTGTTTTTTTGTGCCCTCTGTTGTGCTTTGATTTTGATCCAGGCAAACAAATAGAGCATCAGGGACCTTGACAGCTGAGGGTATTTTAGTTGTTCTTTTATATGGAAAGGTGCACACTGAGACTTTTCCTTCAGTTTATATAGCAGCATCTTAAAAAACCTCAGCTTTCAGACTTTTTTTTTAAAAAAAAAAAACCCAGTGAGAAATTCAGGTGAAACATTCATTGTCGTAATATGGGTGCATGATTTCTGAAGTGTAGATTAGGAGCCTGGACTCATCTGCCAGCCCTCTGGGAGACCGCTGTGTCCTTGCCGCTGGACAGTAAATACCCTGTTCTGGACATGTAGTGATTTTATTTACCTTTTTAATTTTAAATTTTTAATACTTATTTAATTCTTACTGTTTTTAGCTTTTAAATATTGTATTTTTGTAATGATGTAAGCCACCTTGGATCCTTTTTAAGGAGAATGGCAGGATCAAATATTATAACTATCTCACTAAATAAATGTTCTTTGGCTGAGCCACACTTGATTGATTATAGTTCTCAAGCTGGCAGCATCTGGACATGTAACTTTTTTGAACGATGATCTGCTGGCTACTGGCTGGAGAATTCTAGGAGCCATAGTGAAAAAATTATAACTTCTCAAACCTCTGGCAAAAGACATGTCAGCCTGTGGATCTCCTGGTCTACGTCATTCCTGCTTCTATAGATGGGCTTTGTACAAGTGTGCTTCAAGCAAAGCAATGAGGAAAGTACTGGAATGTGAGCACTTAGAAATGCTTTTCATTTGCTTGGAAATATTGGAAGAGTTTTGATAGCAGTCCTAGAAGGTTATGCACTAGGGAGCCACCTCTTTGTTGAGGAAGAAGTCTACCAATAACTACACAAGGTCAGAGCCATAGAGCATGTTATGAGGTTAGCGTGAAGATGCTGATATAAAACCTCAGAATGAGGACATTGAATCATGAATGCAAGAGGAAATTCTTTCCAGTTACCTCGTCTAGCTTCCAGGAACAGAAGAACTCCATCGTTTTAAAATAGAGGTGGGAAGTCTTTGACCCCGAAGATGTTGTGGAGCCCATCTCCCATACTGTCTTGCCCTTGGCTAAACTGAATGTCCCAAACCTCTAGTGAGCCACATGTTCCCCTGTGCTGTTCTACTGCATAAGTAAATAGGCAGAATTTTCAGGAGGATGGGTGGTAGATTTATTTACTGTCCATATACGGGGGCCTTTTTGCTGTAGTTTCATAATTCTGGTTTATCAAGCGATATAGATTTTGGAACACATTGCAACATGCTTAATCTTCACTATATTTGATACTGTAAGGCAGGATAAAGAGCCCACAGTCAACCCACCGAATTAGAAAATGTGCTTAACAGCGTACTGTGATGCCATCTTACTCAATGGAGATTCACAATGAGGGTGTAATGATAACTTAATGGAAGCTGATGACTGATCTCTTCTGAAAAAATGAGCTTGTTGTAAAACTGCCTATCAGATAGTTCCTGAGCACTATCCTTCACAAGCTTTTATTTAACACAGCAGTATTTGCATGCATACCCTCTCTTCACATTTGCCCATTTGTCACTGCGATAGAAAATTACATTCATCAAAATCCATTCATTCTCCCGGTATCGCTGAATACAGGATTATCTTGGCTATGTCAGCTGCCCTGTGACGGGTAACAGTGAAAAATGGAGGTCGACATGTATCTTCAAGAGACAGTGGGTATCAAGCTGAAAAGATTAATGGAGCTGATGTCATCATGTTTGTATGGCATAAAAATGAATTCTGGAAACTGATGGATCTCTTGGTAACAATGAACACATTTTAAGCTACTCCCCTGCTGCCCCTTTGCTGATGAATTTTAGTGGCCATCAAAAGAAATACACTGAGATGTTTTATTAGATATAGAAAAGTTTGCTTAAATCCCCTGGGTTGCTGAACAACTTCTGCTATTGACCTGGCAGGAGCAATACATCAATGTCTGCTGAATGTAAGTTGTTCCTAGTCTTAGCTGTGTCGTGGCCATGTTGTCTCCTGTAGAATCAGCTGGCAAATCCCAGTATAGCTAGCAATTGGGCTGTCGCTTATAAACATGTCAAGGCCAAAGAGGAGTTGCAAGAATCTACTACTCAAACTCTTATTACTAGCAGGGATAAACAAAGGACTGTGTCTGTGAGGGAGAGGGCTTTATTTGTTCGTTTGTTTATTCTCACCCGATGGTAATAGTAATTCTGTGGGGAAATTTTTAACCTATGATTCTCATTCCAGTGGTGAGGGATTACCACCATTACATAAATTACAGCACTGTTCTTGACAGATACTAAAATGCTGTGCATTGGCCGCTGCTAGCTAATTTCAGAGTATTCACAAATATGTCCAGTATCCATCTTGAACAACTAAAAAAGTGACATGTTGGTTCATTATGAGAAATAAAGGTTGGCCCATGAGAACAAAACAAAATCAGTATCCACAGCCAGGCAATATCTTTAGTTTCATGCTGCTAAATTGCTTCTGACTTGTAACAACCCTGATCGGTTTCAGGTATGTGAGACGTTCAAAGAATGGTTTACCATTGCCACCAATGTGTGTGCCCAAAAGGGGATTTGAACCCAGTCTCCCAAGTCCTAGTCCAGCACTACACTACAATGGCTCACTTAATTTTAGTAGGACTTTTATTTGGACCAAGGAACATTCCAAAACGTGTACAAGCGTTCAGGTTCTCTTTCCAAGATGCTACGTAATGGTCTTCTGCAAGTGCAACCATTCTGCTCCTTGATTTTCCTTTTTTCCTTTACAACTGTCGCTCAGTTCCCTTAAGGCAATAATCATGTTTGATTCTCACTAGGCTCTCTCTCTCTCTCTCTTTTTGCTGCAGAGGGTTGCCCTAGTAGCCCATGTGTGGAAGTCTTTTGCACCTCGTCACATATCCTGCCTAGCAAAACAGATCTGAGCAGGAGCACCTTATACCATATGTCACTTGGCTTCATTTTGTCCTGTTGAAACTATAACCTTCAAATAATTGATCAGAAGTGTTTTAGTTCAGCAAATAAGTAAAATTATAAAGACATATCCTTAGAAAGTGTTATTGCGTGCATTAATATAAGCACCTTCCTAGAACATGTCCCTGTCTGCATCATTCTTTTAAAAGAGCGATTCAGAAAAGACTCTATGAAAAGACATTTCATATTGGCTATTCTGTTTTTGAACATTTTCTTATTGACCCTGTGCAGCGCCCAGGATGGAGTTAATCTGCTCTCAGATATTTCATCTGATCTGGATAATAGCATCCTGCCCTCAGGATTACGGATCAGCCAGTGGGAGTTGTTCTCATGATGTATCACATTTATCTTGTTTCATTTCTAAGTACCTTGCCATTCAATATCCTGTTACGCCTATGGATTGTTATGAAGCTGAAGGACTCCATTTAGATTCTGTGGTCCCCATTAATCTTTTAGATCATAATAAACAGTAGGTGATTGTTTTCCCCCCTTTTGCCTTAACAACTTAATTATATTTCACTGCAGGGTTTTGGGGAAAAAACAACACATGGTAAACTATATCAGAACTTCTAAAATATAGCTTTCACTATCATTTAGGGAAAGAATTTTGTGGTAGGGGGATATTATCAACTGTCTGGCAAATGTGTTCATCATTTACATCTGATTTTGCTTCTCATAACTCTTCTCTTTTATGTTGTTTGCTAAAGTAGCACAGTCATTCATCTTCAGGGTAAATGTTGGTTTCCCACAAATAGCTTTTTCCTATCTAGATCTATTTGGAAAGCATATCCATAAAGGTGTACCATTAGAGCAGTACAAACATATGATTTGTTGCTATCTGTGAGCATATATCTTCAGAAGGTCTGTGGGTGTCACATCAGTTCCTCTGTATCACACATGGTGAGGTTGTTTGCCTGCTAAACCCCTCTGTATGAGTAGAGCATAATGGTTCACAAAAAACATACTGTTGTAGCAATACATTTGCATGGGTGTTACTGTACATCTTAGTAGGACACCATAGAGGAGTTCAGTGTGTGTGGTGGCTCAGGTCCAGATTCCTACTCTTACTTGGTATATTGTTTCATCTTTTGCTGAAGGTGTGATGTTATACCTGCAAAAGGAGTGGTTTACGTTAAACACTCCTATTGGTGTCAGTGGAGAGACATTTCTCACCTCTTCTATCACTACTGTAGAAGCTAGAATTTTGATTTGATTCTTTAGCTGGTCTTGATGCACCACCAGACACATATAAGCCCAAACTAGGAAACATTTGTCTCATGTAGCAAGGTGTATGGTCTCTCTCTCTCTCTCACTCTCACACACACACACACACACACACACACACACACACACACACACACACACACACACACACACACACACACACACACACACACACACACACACACACACAAGTGACGAGCATTCCATGTAGCCCAGGGGTAGGCAATTAATTTCTACAGGGGGCCACATGAAAAATCTGAACTGTGTTCGGGGGCCGAACCAACTTTACTTAAAAATATGTTACGATTGTTTTTATTTTAAACTTGTGAATCTTCACAAATACTAAAGAGTTTTTTTGCGGTATGTTAAAGATAAGTACCTGATCAACTTTAGACAAAAAGGTATAAATGGTTTCGATGTTCAACTTGTTCAGTGAGAGAAATCCAGTGTGTCTTAGGCTTGAGCAAGTGCTTGAACACCAGACTGGAGCGACGACCAGCAGGCGGGACAGGAGCGGCTCGCGGGCCATATGTGGCCCTCGGGCTGCATTTTGCCCTGGTCTGATGTAGCCAAATATGCATCACCCATTGACAGAATGCATTATTATGACTTGTTCATCTGCAAGTTTTTGCGTCAAAAAACATCTTAAAATATCAGAGCTGTTACAGAATACGTGAAATGAATATGAGGAAAAAAACCCTTAACTGAATTCAGTAAAAGACTGCATTTGTTGATGAATATCATTGCTTCATTTGCATTCATGTTATTTTCTGATTTATTTTCTGATACCTCAGCTATGGCCCACTGATGTATGGAATACTTTCCCTTCCTTGAAATTGCACCATTTCTGCTTAGCTAACTTTTTGCACAGAACATGATTTGTTTGTTTTATGCTATACATTCTAGGAGCATCCTTCTGTAGCATTATTTGTTTCCTTGTTCAGGCAGTCTATAGTCTACCTTTAACTGTAAAATGCCCAAGGCAGCTAATAATAAAATACAATCAAAAGAAATTTATTTAAAAAATTGAAAACTTACTTAAAAAAAACACACTACTTTTTTTTTAAAAAAAGTGTACTTTGCATTCATGCTTAGGTTCAATAACTGTTTTGTCTTCCCTAGCTAGTGATTTTTCATAAAAAGAAACTATGGATAAACAAATAAACCCATGGCTTTCAGAGGTGACCATATGATTGGGGAATACTATAATGGAAATGGCTATAGAGTTAGTTTTCATTAATAAAACTGCTAGAACTAGCCCTTAAATCATTCAGCTTTTTATGAAGAGATTTAGGTTTTAAAAGTTCAGACTCTAGTCAATGTCAAATGTTCTTTTTTATTTTCAAATCTGATGCAGTGGGGAACTCCATTGTTAATTAAATCCCTCATTTTACAAAGTCGGTCTTTCTTGTTGTGCGCTCTGCTGTCCAGTAATTGACAATAATTGAGGGGTAGGCTCTCCAGTGAATAGGAAATTTTGTTGCAATGTGTCATTAAAATATTTGAAGTTTTAAGATGCTTAATAATTTAGCTTGTCACATGCTATAAACCTAACAGGATGCCTACATTTAGAAAACATCAGAACTGACCAAGGGCTTATTAAAGTCAATCAACAGACTCCCTTTGGCATCAGTGGGCGTTGAACCACAACGACTTTAAATATGGTAAATACAAAGGATACAGCAAGTATCTGGGGTTAGCAATTATTTAGTGACAAGAGCAGTTACTAATAGTTCACATTCTTGAAAAGGCTTCTATGATGTCATCTAAGATCCTTTGAGTCTTGGGTAGTTTCTTGCTGGCAGCATTGAGTGAATTATCAAGTGTTGCATCTTTTGCTACATGTAGTGACTTTTTCAAAGGTCTCTCATTTTGGGAGAGCATATTACATGACCTGTGAGCCCCAACTCTTCCTTCCCACCATCTTACCTCATGTATGCTACATTGGGTGGTGGCAGAAGGACAGAAGGATGTTAGTAACCCTGAGGAGATTATAATTCTCAGGATTACAGGTCCTGGGTCATTGATTTAACGCTGCTCCAGGCATCAGAAATGAAAGGAATGCCTTCTTTCATGCTTTCATCACTACAGTCAAAGCAGCAAGCCAGTAAATGGATGGAAGGGCAGGTGTCTGGAGGTCCACGGCTTTATAGGTGTGTGAGAAAAAGGGAATGTCTTTCCCCTCACCAGTCTCCATTTTTTCAGGCATTTTATTCATTTCTCCGTTTATGTAAACAACCCAGAATAACAATACAGTAATGGGGTGGTACACAACGTTCTACAAACAAATGAACGAACGAGTGAGCTAGCAAATGAACAAATGAGCAAGTAAGTAAGCAAGCAAACAAACAAACAAAACAATGAGCACCTCAGGTTTCCCTACTCAGTTGTGCTTCCCAGCAAATGATGAGCAAAAGCACACTGGTTAGGGTGCTGGAGTGAGATGTATCTATCATGAATAGTAACCATTGACACCTTCATCCGCTGTTAAATATACCTAATTGTTTTTTTCAAATCATTCCAAGTTAGCAACAGTTGTATAGCAGAGCCAGGGTTTGTAGAGTCAAAGTACAATGATATTTTGATTAGCAGGGGCAATCACATCATATGCTACCCCCTCAGACTTTCTTCTTCCCTTTAAGATTAGCTAGAATCCTTGTTATGACTACAGTGGATATCATTTTTCCCAGCAACAGTGCATTATTATGTGTTATCTATGTTGCAGTTCAGTGGCAACTTGCGCTTCAGTGGGCAATTATGACCCATCAGATTGACAATGTTCCTCCTTCTACCAGAGAACTGTTTGCTGGTACCGTTTTGTTGATATGGATTAATGCAGTTGTATATTTTTAGACTCTTTGGTGGCATGTCTGTGGGGAATGTCATAATGAGCATCTGCTGTTCAAAATTTACTGCTACCTTATTGCACTGGTGGGTGTTCATGTTGATTGGTAGCAGACCCAGTTCAAATGCATGGATCTGTAGTTGTACTGTGCTTGAGGCTAAGAGAGTCTGCTGTGTTACATTACACTCTGTTATTGTTCACTATATGCACCCCATCTATTACTGTTCAGGTGGGAAGTGTATAAATACATTACATAAATATATCAGCTGTATTTATTTATTCTTAGAAGAAACAGATTTAGGGGAAGCCAGTGATCCTAATTTTCTTGATCTTTTGGAAGCATAGACATTTACACAGGCTATGACCATCAATGACTACTAATTAGAATAGCTGTGCCACTTCAGCATCAGATACAGTATTCCTCTGTGCTATCAAAGGCTGGAGAATATGAGCAGGAAAGTGTTGTTGCATTTCTTTCCAGCTTGTAGATGTCCAACAGATAGTTGGCCTTTAATCTGAGTGGCATAACTCTTTCTATGTTCTTAGAATGTTGTAAAGAAACCTTTCCAATGTGTATCATATCACACTCAACAGTTGGGATGAGGAACATTGTACCATTCAGTTATTGTTGGAGTGTAATGCCCATCATAATCTGCAACTCCAGCATGATCTGGAGGACTGCATATCCTGCATCTGTCCTATAGATCAGTGATTCCCAACTTTGGGTCCCCCCAGATGTTTCTGGACTACAACTCCCAGAAATCCTGGCCAGCGCAGCTAGTGATGAAGACTTCTGGGAGTTTTAGTTCAAAAACATCTGGTTTTAGAACCATTGCACTACATCCTCCCTGGTCTGCCCCTAGTTTAGAAAAAGAAAGAGAAGTTAAGATGTTTTCTAACAAATTAGTGGGAAATGTTGTTATTGGTAGACCCTGTTATTTTTCCTGTTGTTCGGAAAGAATAAATTTGGACTCTAACTATACACCAGAATATCTGAGTTTTGAAGGTCACTGTGTCCAGTTCATTTTGTACTGTTTTTAAAAGATCTCACTTAGGGAACAGTTCACCTTGATATATATTCATCCCATCCTGCTGGGCAGAGCTCTGAAAACTATCGATGCTAGTGGGAGATGCCTGGCTACAGAACCCCAACGAGTAGCACTCCAGTCTCAAATAGACTCTGTGAATTAGCACAGGCTGCAAAGAA
Organism: Pogona vitticeps; assembly: GCF_051106095.1. Taxonomy (NCBI): domain Eukaryota; kingdom Metazoa; phylum Chordata; class Lepidosauria; order Squamata; family Agamidae; genus Pogona; species Pogona vitticeps. The sequence continues at coordinate 154,959,759 of NC_135783.1, forward strand.
GACAAAGATCAATACAATCTGCAACCTGGAGTTGTGAGGCTGCCTTATAAATAAAAAGCCTAATGCAATTGAACTTTCTTCTTCCTTTGCTGCTGTGCTCTTTGCTTATGGCCTCTTTCATCTGCCTATTCATAGCTGTGAGGCAAGCAAAATTTAATCAAGCCTGCAGGGTGGGGGTGGGGGTGGAAGACATGCTGTCAGCCCAGGGCTCCAAAAACAGAGCTATCAATCAAGGATGAATCATAATACAGTACCTTTATGTTTTAGCCTCTTTAAGCTTCTTCCTCAGATGACTGGTTCTCTTCTATTTGGCTATGGGAGAACCAGAGATTGTCACTGGGCACAAGCTGGCTACTTGATGAGCTCCATCAGCTTCGTTTCTCCATAGTCGGTCTCTTCCCTCTGTTAAAAAAAGGGTATGAAATGTCTAATCAACTTGGCATTTCAAATGCTCAAGAGAGGGAAGATTGGCTCAGTAGAATAAGAGGCTACAGTATGACAAAAGGTGGTCCCAGGGGTCCTGCAGGCTTTTGTAAGTCATCATCCAAGTGTTCTCCCATCCTCCCACAGTCCTCCTCTACAGTGATATTACTTGGACTGGAAATGGTGAAACGAGGAGGTTCTTTCCACAGACTAAATTCAACTGATTGTATCTGGGTCTCTTGAATAAAATAGTTCCTGACTGGCAAGATGCTGGAATATAGTTTAATTTCAATTTATTATCTGCCAACACATGCCATTCAATCAGATAAACACAGGATCTGAGCTGTCATCACAGCATTTTATGCATGCTTAAAAATAGGATGCTTTCTTCACACATTTGGAAGGAATTGACTCATGTATAGATTATATATGCAAAGGCTGCTTAAAAAGTTTGCTGGGGTTGGAAATCTCTTCTAGTTTCTAAGAAAGTTTCCTTCTCATGAGACAGAAGAAACTGAAAGCTTGGGAAAGCTGTTGTTGAATCACAACAGGCTGCGGGCGTACAACACGAGCATGTACACAGCAAGGCAGTTTATAAAGTGTGAATATCTGTGGGATGGGCTGCATATTTTTCTCTATTAAATATTGGCATTCCAATGAACACATCAGTAAAATTTGCATTAAGCAGGACATTTACTGTATGAACTATTGGGGGACAAGGGCGTGGCATCGTGAGAGGGAAGATAGATATGAATCAGACAAGGCCAAAATCCCATGCTCGGCGTCTGCAAAGAGAGTGTGTAGGCATGGAGGGAAAGGTGACACCTTCATAGCCGTGTCAGTACAGAGGACCAGCAAAAGCATGTGACAGCGGTAGAGGACGAGACCAAATGGAGATGAAGGAAGAAAGGACAGAAAGTCAAGGAGCAGAGCTTGGAAGTAGAGCATTAACCAGTAACATAGATACTTTAGTAATGTTACTTCAGTATCTGTGTGAGTGTGTGTGCGAGAGAGAGAGAGGGAGAGAGAGAGAGCATGAGTAGGATGGAGATCATAAAAGTATGTGAGGCCTTTTCTCTTTCTGCAGCTTGAAGTTGTATTAAATACAATTTGTACAAATGACACACATCTGCCACAGAGATGAAGAAGGATTCTTAAGTATCATATGTAGATTTGAATTCACCAAGAAATCTTACTACAGGGGGGATGGCTGGGTGTCCCTTTTTAGGGAGGACCGTCCTTTTCTGACAGGGCTGCCCTAGGGCTAATGTTCTTTTGAAGGTGTTCATTTAAAGGGTGGCCATTGTCAAGTTTGGTTTAAAGATAAAGAACCATCAGGAAGGAGATCAGGGATTCTGAAATGGCTTACTCACAGTCAGCAGCATCTGGGTGGCATACTGAGCAGGCATACAAATCACCTGGTCCATCATGTCTTTCCTGCTCATGTGAAATGTATTGTAAGAATAATAATCCTGTGCCATCAAGTCAATTCTGAATTATGGTGACCCTTTTCAGGGTTTTCCAGGTAGAGAGTACTCAGAAGTGGTTTCCCATGAACTTCTTCTGGAGATATCCGGGACTGTACAGCTTGCCCAAGGTCACACAGGCTGGCTGTTCCCCTAGGAGGCACAGTGGGGAATTGAACTCCCAGCCTCTGGCTCTGCAGCCAGATATGTAAACCACTGAACTATTCAGCCATCTTGAAATGTATTCTAATTCTGTTTAAACTATTAAAATCCTTTCTAATTTTGCACGTGTACATATAAATAAGCATTTGTTGTTTTATGTGAATCAATGCCCTCTTTTTTCTACTTTTTTTTTACTCTGCATGCCCACCTTTTATTTTCCTTGTTAAGTGGTCATCCTAAGTATTGGTTCCCTACCAACCATGGCCATGTACCATCTTTCTCGTAGTACTTAAAAGTTGCTAAGTATCAAAAGCTTCATGAACAGCAGAATGCTCCACAAGATGGTTTGGCAATATTGTCCACCCACTTCCATGTCAAGAATTCTTAGAAGAAGGCATGTGGCCGGTCTTCCCAAACTGTTCAATTTTTAGTCTTCCTCACCGTTGTCAACACTTAAGAATGTAACACAGATACAGAACTGAAGGTGAAACATTATTTCTTCATCGTGGTCTTCTGTGAATGCACACAAAGGGTTAATACCAGCGCCAGCGTTGGGCCTCTCGGAACGTTTTCTAGCTGCAAGAGAAAAGTAACAATGTTTAGGACTACCCCTACTGCGCACGCCCAGCCTAACCGTCCCTCAGTTCCATTTTTCCGCCTAGCGGTTTGGAGCCTCTCGTCTTAGCTGCGTTTATTGCTGCGTTATTGCGATCTATCTGATTTTTGGCTTTGACCCTTGCTTCGCTCACGGACTACCCTAGCGCTTTTTCCCTTCAACTTGACGACCCGGTGTATTTTCTGGCTTACTCGGACTGTGTTTGGACTGCTCTGCCTTATCCTTGGACTTGTCGTTTCGGTTTCCTTACTACCCTATGTCCCCTTCAGGGCCGTTCAGCAGGTGTGTGGTGTGCGACCGCAAAATCCCCCATCAAGACGGCCACGATACTTGCCTGTATTGTTTGGGCGAGTCGCACAATCCCAAAGCTTGCCCACACTGCAAAGCCTTCACTAAGGCCGCTCTCAAGGCTCGCCAACAGCGCCTTAAACTTCATCTGTGGGAGTCAACGTTGTCTTCCACGGCGCCCTCGGAGGGGGAAATGGCTTCCACTTCTCGAGCAGCTCCTGTTCACTCAGTCGTCTCCAAAGTTTCCAAAATGTCGAAGAAATCCGCGTCGTCGAAATCGGCCGCTCCTGCTTCACCCGAGCCTCCGGCTCCGAAAGCTAAGCCGTCGAAATCGTCCAAAGCTAAGGCGGCCGCCCAGCTTAAAATGACATCTATTCCACTTTCTCCGAGCTCGGGTTCCATCCCATCGCCGATTCTTGAGGAGTTGTCGAGGCGCTTCGGGGCCTCGGCCGAGGCACCCGCGCCTCCTCCTGCTCGACGTACTGAAGTGATACCGCCTTCGGGAAGGTCTTCCCCGACGCCGAGCCAGTTAGTCGCTGTCACTACTGGCCTCGCTTCTGCCCCACATAGCCCTTTTCCTGCGGGCCAGGGGTCGCCTCCCGTGTCGATCTCGTCCGTACACTCGGACTCGAGATCTCCTCGAGAGAAGATACCTCGATCACCTGTGCGCTCGAGGTCTAAATCTCCTCGAGGCAAACGTTCTCGCACGGAGAAGCATGGCTCCCCGAGTCGGTCCCCATCCTCCGGCCGCTCGAGGTCGAAGTCTCCTCGACGGAAACGATCGAAGAAGAGGCATCGAGCTTCCACTCAGTCCGACTCTAGCGATCGCTCGGACTCGAAATCCTCTAAGCGTAAACGCTCTAAGAAGAAGCACCATTCTCATCGACGTCGTAGCAAGCACCGACGTCGGTCCTCTTCTTCCCGTTCGGCGGATTCCGACCGCCCTAAGCGTCGTAAGCACCATCGACGTCGACGCGGCCGTTCGCGGTCTCCTCCTTCGTCGTCGACATCCGCCTCTCGAGACCGGTACCGCAAAAAGATCCGGTACATATATGTCTCTTCTTCTTCGGAGTCGACCCGACCTCGACGCCGACGCCGGGCCATTCGAGCCAAAGACCACCCTCTTCCGGTACCGGTTGCCCCTCCACCGCAACCGGCCCCTCCCACCTCGGCACCGACCGTGGTCCCCGTTCGACCCCCGACAACGCAGGTCGACGTCGAGAAGCCCCCTCCAAAGAAGAAGAGGGACGTCTTCTCCTCTGATCCAGATGAGGTGTCCACGGAGCGGTCTTCTGACTCCGATCAGGAGCAACCCCCACCCTTACCACCGCATGATTTACCTCCGGGTGATCTGGTGCTTTCCGATACTGGCGATACTCACGCTCCTTCTCCATCTGAGGATTTTTCTTCTTACTCTCAGATGATGTCCAGGCTTGCCAAGACGCTTAAATTGGACTTGAATCTCCCTTCCCCTCCGGGAGAGGACTTGTTCTTTGGAGACATAAAAAGGGACAGTACCGCTCCCCCCAGTATAGCCTTTGTGCCTGTAGTTATGGAGGCCATCAAGGAGTTCTGGGCTCAGCCTGCGACTACACCTAATGTCCCTCGTCGCACAGAACACTTCTACAAGATTCATGGGGCCGATACTCATTTTCTGCTCAAGCATCCTATTCCAAACTCACTCATTGTTGAAACAAGCTGTTCAAGGCCTTCGGCCAAAGCTCATGTTACCCCAGTCGACAAGGAAGGTAAAAAGCTGGAACTCATCGGCAGGAAAATCTACTCCCTTGTCACCTTGCTACTTCGAGTCATAAATTATCAAACTGTTTTGGGAGCTTATCACAAACAATTGTGGCTCAAACTTTTGCCTGGGTTGAAAATGATACCTGAAGACACCAGGCAAGCCTTTCTTAACTCATATGAGGAAGCTCAGACGGTATCCAAGTATGAACGTCTTTCCATCAGACATGCAGCAGAAATCTCTGCCAGAGTCCTCATGTCTGCCATCTCTATCCGGCGCCATGCTTGGCTCCGTTCTGCGGACATAATGGAGGACGTCAAGTCAAAAGTTGAAAGCCTCGCCTTCGACGCTACCGGGCTGTTCAACGAAAAGACCGACTCCCATTTGGAGGACCTTCACAAGGCTAAGAGAACTGCTAAGTCCTATTCTGTTCAGACTCAATCTAGACAGCGACGCCCTCAATGGCGTAAATCTTATGGACAGTATCAATCTTCCCAACAATACCGTCCTTACAAACACCTTCCTCAGCAGCGCTCTGGCCAGTCCTCTTCTTCTGTCCAGGGCTATCAGGGATACCGCCCTCGTCCGCCCCATCGCCGCCAACCTTTTAAGCCACCTGGCAGAAAACAAAAACAGTATCTTTGACTTTCGGCCCCCCGTTTTCACCCATTCACCACCTACCACCCGCCTTCAACCGTTTCTTCACAACTGGTCTGTCATCACAAACGACACTTGGGCTCTAAAAATTATTCAGCACGGTTACCAGCTGGAGTTTATAAGATCTCCTCCGCTGGGTTTCATTACTCATTCTCCCTTCGACTCCTCGCTAGAGGAAGAAATATCATCTCTCTTAGAAAAAGAGGCCATCTCTACAGTACCACCTCACGACGTACAATGCGGGTTTTACTCCCGCTACTTCGCCGTCTCAAAAAGCGGAGGAGGCATAAGACCCATCCTCGATCTAAGACTCCTCAATACTTACCTGCGACCCAGACGGTTTCGGATGCTTACCTTAGAGTCCATCATGCACTTGCTGAAAAAGAGCAACTGGTTCGTCCTTATAGATCTAAAGGACGCATACTTTCACGTCACTATTCACCCCGACCACCGCAGGTTCCTTCGGTTCATCTTTCAGGACACGGTCTACGAATTCCAGGCCCTGCCATTCGGTCTGTCCACAGCTCCCCGGACCTTCACCAAGGTCATGGCTCCGGTGGCGGCTTACCTTCGTCTCAGGGGCATTCACGTTTACCCTTACCTGGACGATTGGCTCGTAGTCTCCACCTCGAGAAGGCAATCCCTGAAAGACACAAGATTCATTCTGTATCTTCTTTCCAATCTCGGTCTCACTGTCAACAAACAGAAGTCCCGGCTCATTCCCTCCAAGACAGTTCAATACATAGGGGTCTGCTTGGACGCTGTAAAGGGTCGAGTCTTTCTTCCCCCGGAAAGAATACACAAGATTCGACGAGCCATCAGGAAATTTCTCCCCGGTGCTCGGGTGACAGCCCACCATGCCCAGCACCTCCTCGGCCTGATGTCTTCTACGACGCCGGCGCTAGCGCACGCTCGCCTCAAACTCCGGTCGCTCCAATCTTGGTTTCTCACCCTTTTCGACCCCATGATCGACAGTCAAAGGAAACGCCTTCGTGTCACCCCGGAGCTCACCAGACAACTCCAGTGGTGGATGTACACACCCCATCTCACGGTTGGCCGGCCCTTTCGTCCACTCCGTCTCACCGTTCAAGTTACAACGGACGCCAGTCCGTCCGGCTGGGGGGCGCACTGCGGGCGTCGCACCATTCACGCCCTCTGGACGCCTCAAGAAGCCATGTTCCACATCAATTACCTGGAACTGCTGGCGGTTATCAAGGCCTTCAAGTCCTTCCTTCCTCTCCTCCGCGGCCGCGGAGTTCAGCTAGTGACGGACAACACTACCACAATGCACTATGTCAACAAGCAGGGAGGAACCCGCTCTCATTCACTCCTGTATCTCTCCATCCTCCTTTGGGAATGGTGTTACCGTCATCATATCTACCCGGTGGCCATCCATGTAGCCACGGAGGACAACACACTTGCGGACACTCTGAGCAGGCTTCACTATCAGACTCACGAATGGGAGTTGAACCCTCTGGTCTTCCAGGACCTTTGCAACCAGTGGGGGACCCCAGTGCTGGATGTGTTCGCATCCCCTCACAACGCAAAATGCTCCCGCTATGCCTCCCGGGCAGGTCTCGGTCACCACTCGCTCGGCGACGCATTCATGATTCCATGGAACCAGGGTCTCTTGTACATATTTCCACCGATCCCGTTGATACAGAGATCCTTGATCAAACTCCGACGCTCGATGACTCCGGCCATCTTCATCGCACCCTTTTGGCCTCGCCAAGTGTGGTTTCCCACCCTAGTCAGCATGGCTGTGGACTCAGTAACCCTTCCGATGTGGCCGGACCTACTGACCCAGGAAGCAGGCGAAGTCCTTCACCCCGACCTCGACACGCTCCATCTGACGGCGTGGAGGATCGTCCAGAAATTCAGGAGGTCTTGACCAATGCCATCAAACCCTCCACGTCTCGCTTGTATGCCTACAAATGGAACAGCTTTCTGAAATTTACCCAGCAGAGGGATCTCGCCTCCTCACCTGTGTCTCTTTCCACACTTCTGCAGTATCTCCGTTACCTGTTTGATTTCCACCTGTCTATCTCTACTATCAAGGTGTACCTGGCTGCGGTTGTCTTCTTTCAGCCCAGAGCTTCTCCCTCATCCCGCTTTTTCTCCCATCCTACCGTCAGGATGTTTTTGAGGGGTCTCTCTAACCTCCGACCTCCCGTTCGTCCTCCACTCCCTCAGTGGTCCCTCCATTTGGTTCTGCATGCCCTATCCAGACCCCCATTTGAACCTATGGCTACCTGTGACCTCAAAATGCTCTCTTTAAAAACGCTATTCCTAGTGGCTATCACCTCTGCTCGTCGAGCTAGCGAGTTGGCAGCTCTCCGCCATGACCAACCTTTTCTTCAGTTCTTTAAGGACAAGGTTATGCTTTACCTGGACGTCTCTTTTCTTCCTAAGGTGGTCTCCGACTTCCACGTCAATCAGCCACTTATTCTGCCAACTTTGTTTCCGTCCCCGACGACTGATGTTGAACGCATGCTCCACATGCTCGATGTTCGACGGTCCTTAGCTTTTTACGTGTCCAGGACCAAGGACTTTCGCCTGCCCAACAGACTCTTCCTTTGCCACTTTGGCCCAAAGAGGGGTTGCCCGGCCTCGCCGTCCACGCTCTCTCGGTGGCTCGTGTCTACCATCGCCCTTGCCTACGAGCTCAACCACAGAGATCCTCCACAGGGACTTAAAGCCCATTCCACCCGGGCTGTTGCCTCATCCACTGCCTTACTTCGTGGCGTCGACCTGCCCGACATCTGCCGGTCCGCTACGTGGTCTAATGCCTCTACCTTCATAACCCACTACAGATTGGACGTGAGGGCAAAAGAGGAGACCAAATTCGGGAGGGCAGTGCTAGCATCGGCTCTTCAGTGACAGCCCACCATCCGGTTAGTAAGCGTGCTAATCACCCTTTGTGTGCATTCACAGAAGACCACGATGAAGAAAGAAAGGTTACTTACCTGTAACGATGGTTCTTCAAGTGGTCATTCTGTGAATTCACACAATCCCGCCCGGCCTCCCCTCTGTCTGTCTGTCACTGGCGTCTCTCTGACTCGAGGGCCTATGGCGGACAAATGGAACTGAGGGACGGTTAGGCTGGGCGTGCGCAGTAGGGGTAGTCCTAAACATTGTTACTTTTCTCTTGCAGCTAGAAAACGTTCCGAGAGGCCCAACGCTGGCGCTGGTATTAACCCTTTGTGTGAATTCACAGAATGACCACTTGAAGAACCATCGTTACAGGTAAGTAACCTTTCTTTTTTTTCTCTCCTCCCACCTCACTTTTCTGATGAATCTTTTGAATAACACCTCTCAAAAACAACAACAACAGAAATCCCAAAACATAAGAATCATTTGCCAAGAATCCTTGCTATGAACTAATAGTTGTATTTTATGTCTGCCATTTACATGGCTCGCTTTTGTTGACTTTTTTCCTTTCCTTTTCTTTTTCTTCTTTTTTTGGTATGAACTGTTTTATTTGCTTTTGGCACTGCCTGCCATCTGGCTGACTTGTGCTGCTCTTTTTTGCTTTTGCCTAAGCATATCTATATTTAAGAAAAGATAGGCTTATATAAATAATGACAGAATAAAAGCTTTTCAAAGGCCTTTCCAAAACAGAAAACATCCTTGCTCAATGCATTTGCAATGAGATTGAATGGTAGGTTCGTTGCTTTAAGCCAATTCACTCTATTGTATACCTGGCAGATGTCTGTCTTATGACTCATCTACCAAATGTTAGATTGTGGTAATCAGCTAGATTGATGCCCTGCTCTCATTCATATCATGCTCAAGGCTGGATTGTTATAAGTAGCTGTCTCTTTAAAAAACACAAAACCCAGAGCAAAAAACTCATTTTGCAAGTGCAAGCCCTGTGTGTTTATTTATCTGCTTATTTAATGTCATCACCGCAGATGGCACTGATAGATATCTGCTTCACAGTGGGGACAGTGCAAGTCACAACAAGTTGCGGTCTAAAGGAGGGAGAGAAAGAACTGCAGATGGAAGTGGTATAAATGAAGAATAATACAGACATGTACTTAATGTGAAAGTTCAAGTAGGGGGTTTCAGCCAAAGGACCTAAGAAAGAGATAATCTGCAAGAGTGATTTAATAATCACAACAGATATTATCTAATCTTTGTAATAAACCTGTAAGTCATACAAGGGATGTGGTGTGACGCTCAGGGCTAAACCGCGGAAGCCTCTGTGTTGCAAGGTCAGAAGATCAGCAGTCATAAGGTCGAATCCACATGATGGAGTGAGCTCCCATCACTTTGTCCCAGCTCCTCGCCAACCTAGCAGTTCGGAAGCATGCAAATGCGAGTAGATCAATAGATACCACCTCGGTGGGAAGGTAAAACGGCGTTCCCTATTCACGCTGGCCATGTGACAATGGAAACTGTCTTCGGACAAGCGCTGGCTCTACGGCTTGAAAAATGGGATGAGCGCCACCCCCTAGAGTCGGACACGACTGGACTAAAAATGTCAAGGGGAACCTTTACCTTTACCATACAAATTATTATATCCTGTATTTCAAATGAGAAACTGAGTCTCAGGGAGAGTGGCTTACCTAAAGCAATTTATTGGGTTCACAGCAAAAGAGATTCAGTCTGGAGACCTCCTGATATGTATCTTTCAGTGTTAGCCCAAAGGTGTCCGGTGGTGGACTCCCATCTTCCCTTGTTGTGCCAACGTCTATGGCCGGTATACTCCTGAGCTACTGCTGAGTGGAAAGCCTCACTAGGTTAGTAGTGTGAGATTGTGGTTCATGTACAAGCATTGCCACTGCCCAGTTTTCTGGGTTATGTCAAATTCTAGACAGAATACCTGGAGCACATTTGGACTACCCTCAAGCCAGGACTCCTAGCTTTCATTCCTTATTTAAGTTACATCACTAGCCCTTGTAAAATGAGTGATAGAAAGCAAAATATTTTGTGACTGTTTTGCCTGGTTGTTCTCTCCAAGAGAAGAATTCTGTCATCCTCTCCCAGTTCCATGGCTATTCTTGCAGTTTGGAGAAAACCTAATTCTAGCTTGTTGCAGACAAATTAAATTCCTTGTAGAAGTGCCTGCAAACCTAGGAAGCAATGAACTTCTAGGACTATATAGTAAGAGACGTGCAACTAAATAATACCTGTGCAAAGAGGGATCAAAACTTGTAGAATTGGAGTTCATTTGGAGTTTGCAGTATTGGCGGGAGAGAAGAGGAGAAGATAGAAAAATAATGATCTGATTCTTCCTGTGAATCAGATTTCTGGAAAGAGGATTCAAACAATGAGAAGAAAACATTCTTTTGAGAGAACTCATTCTGCGTTTACATGTCATGGAATATGATCTGGCCCTTTGAGTAACTCATCCAGATATATATCTTATATAAGGAAATGTAAACAGGCGTCTTATATAAGGAAATGTAAACAGGCGATTGACATGCTTGTATCTATTAGGAATCAAACATTGGAAAAGTTTCCTTCTTGGACTACAGATCTTGGAATCCCCCATGACCACACTGCCTAAAATATTCTGGATGATGTAGTCCTCCCAAAAGTAATGTTTCCAAGCACCTTTGGAGATCTTATTCTGTACTGCAGTGTAGCCCACATCAGTGAAACAGTACAGTGGTTGTTGGAATAGGCAGGTAGACAGGATTTATGCTGAAGAAAAATGGAAGCAAAATATGGATGAGTATTTCTAAGGCGGGAGGACATTTCTGCATCTTGATATTGACAACGATTTTGAAATAGATATGTTCCTTATACAAAGTTTTTAGAAGAATAATTAGTCTGTTGCAGCAAAAGCAACAAGGAATCTTGCAGGACCTTAAAGACTGCTGTTTTATTTGTCATAAAGTGTGCTGGACCGGGAGGGTGGACCCAGTGGGATGGCTGGGCATGGAAATCCTAAAAATGCAAACGTTGATCATTATCTTAAATGTGGAATAGTTAGTAGTTGCACTGTAGCCCAGATATACATGAACTTTTACAAATATAGTGTAATGAAAAATCAAATCAGTCCAAAAGAAGAGGAAAACAATAGAACATCTTATAATAATAATAAAATATTTAATTGGTATATCACATCTTATATTCTTGCTTTTGATTCCTGCACTTTGACCTCATTTCCCCCCCCCCTTTTTTTGCTACAAATCATGTGGCTGTGTATTGTTTGGGTTTGATTTGTGGGGTATTCGCATGGATCTCTAGGGCTTGTTTTTGCCATCAGTAGAACATAGTGACAGTGAATGGTGGTGATCTGAAGATATTCTCTTGTATATTCTTGTAGCCTCTACAGGTTACAAAATACCATTATTTATTTACATATATGCACCAGCAATATATATGGTAATTTTACGTGGCTTACCTATCCTTATTTATCCCCATGGCAACCACGTGAGATAGGCTTAGCTAAAAAGTCTGGACTGGCCTAAGGAAACCAAGTAAGCTTGGTGACTGAGCAGAGATTTCAGACTGGTTTTTCCTCTTCCAAATCAAGCCCTCTAATGTGGGCACTGTACTGGCTCTCTGAGATCAGGGATAACAAGGCCAAAGATGAAACATACTAATAGAAAAAAATTAACTACTAAAAACATACTGGTAATTTAAAAAAAAAAAAACTACTAATATACCTAAATAGCATAATATGCAAGTTTGCAAAATTCCTGAACGCTATTTTGTATGCTGTGACTTCCATGGAGAAGACCTACCCTCGGCTTGCACAACGACCGTGCTTGCAGAAATGGCATGGCGCATGTGACCACGCTAGAGGAATTCTCTATTCAGTGGAAGAGCAGTGTGATGTATCTTCTTTGCTGTCTCATCCTCTGGTTTATGTTCTAGTGATTATTTCACGTAACGACAAAGAGCACTGAGGATTCTTTTCACTTTCTTTTCCACCTTGTGTCTGATGATAGGGGCTGGGGTTCTGTGAAAGGTTGATATGTTAGCCTTTAGAGCACTTCCAAATTGTTTTGCTTTGCCATGTTTTCTGTTACTGTAAATTATGCTATGGCTTATACATCTTTATCTGTGCATAACCACACCAGTGTTGTCGGTGTTGGTGTGGCAGCGCATATTTTTGGTTTCTGCAAATTGTAGGCCAAACCTAGCTCCTCCCAGGCTGTGGGACTCCTCGCCAAGGGAGACTAGGCTGGCTTCCACCCTTTTGTTTTTCCGCTGGCATTCAAAGCCCGTTTTACTTAAGTAGGCTTTTGGCAGACAAGAAATAGAGGCTTTAGCAGGTTGATGCGTATGTCTTTGCGTCCTTCTTTGGTTGGATGTGTTCTTCAAATGCTTTTTAACTTGATACGGTTTTAATACTACAGTTCGTTCAGTTGTGTTTTAGCATCATGACTATTTGTCTCTCACTGTACCTGTTTTGACCCTTTCATTCATATTTGGTTTTAATCTACTGGTAAGCCATCTCGACTTCCGTCTTGACTGGGAGTAATGAAAGAAGTAAAAAGAAACACCAGCAAGCAAACAAGCAAACAAACAATCTGAAATTCTAGCCTGAACTTTTTTTGTCTAAAGACTCAAAATATATTGCTTAACAAATCATGCTTTTTTTCTGTCCTCTCTGCAGATGGATCGTATCATTTTCTGTGTATTTTTGGAGGTTGACTACAAAATTTACAAAAAGAAAATGAACGAATTCTTCCCCACAGGTTAGTTCTTTTATGTTTTTCTTTCAAAACGTAGTTTTCTTCAAATATGGTCCCTAAATCGGCAGTTACACACTGTGGCATATTTATATGTTATCTATAATACTATAAACATTTTCTGTTAAGATTTTTGATGTATAAAACTAGGTATTTGCACCAGTACTGAAATTTAGATTCAGAATTTGAATTACAGCCCTTCATATGGAACATGAAATTTAAAATGAATACTATGTTGTCATTATTTCCCCCTTTAAAAACACACAAAAGGGCAAACTATTTTTCAAGGATTCCCCTGTGTCCTCAGACACCTTTCCAGTGATTGTGCCACATAAAAAGAGTGCACACAATGGCTAGCAGTGCCTAGAAAAATGACAGAATTTAAAGATTTTGCTCTCACTCCAGCCTTGCTCCCCTGGGAAACCCATAGAAACCCCAATCAGGAGGCACTGAATTCTCTGCTCCCACCACCCTCTTCGAGTTTCATTTCTCTAGAAATCATTCCAGGATGCCTGAGAAATTGGTTTGACTTTCACCTCTTCCTCTAGCAAGCAGAAAACTATCCTTTTGCTTTCTAATCTATTGGAGTAAATGGGACTCCAAATATTAGAAATTATTATTACAAATACCTGGAACTATCAAACTCTGATTCAGATATACTCAGAACTATTCAAATATGTCCTTTTTTAATGTGTGAGTTCTGAATATTTCCCAAATCCAAGTACACATTCCTAAAAACGTGTAAATATAATGTAAATAAAGGTATCAACATTATTTCTATGTTTAGAAGAAAAAAGCTAACTTTATAAGGAAGTCTATATTTTCCCCTCTGGTACTTTGTTACATGAAATCACAAATATTAGACTAGCTATTTCTATTACTGCATATAGGAAATTGCATCCAAGAACTGCAAGAAGAATAAATAATCCTTTTTATTAAGCCTCCAAAAGGCAGTACTATATTTCTTCTTTCCTTGAGTTGTCAGCAAGTGCAAATGTAACTCTCTCTCTCTCTCTTTTTAACCATTTCCTGTTGATCAGGGGGTCGGAGAGAACTGAGATTGTTACAGAAGGCAGCATACAGTAGTTGTTCCTGTGTGGGTTCGGAAAATGGAACTTCTGGTCTGCTACACCTCCTAATTTTCAGTAATGACTGACATGAACATTTCTTACATCAGTAATGGTCAGATACTGTTTGCATATTAATTTTAAAGTATTAAGAGCCACCACAGTAGTTTCTGCCTTCTTCTCAGAATCCCTCCGACATTTTTTTCTGTCCCTCTATGACACCATGGGAAGACCCTGGATTCCAGAGAGATTTCATATTTCACCCTTGGGCTGAGATCCAAGTAATGATCTCGAGCAGCCCTCCTTCCCCCATACACTTCTCCTAATTTCTTTCACCTCATGTTGAAAATTATCTCGCATAAGTTTGAAGCTCTGCTGTATGCTGCATGAAAATGTAAGGCTAAAATTGGCCCAGCAAAGAAATGAGTCACCACAAGGCAGCTCTCTTTAAACTGTACTGGAAGAGATGTCATATTGCATTATTCACAGGAATCTCTCTTTTTCTTCCTTGCATGCAATTAAATTTGTGGGGCTGTTTCTCTTTGTCACCATGTCTCCACTAAAAAGTCCTCCAGTAGCCAAACTGAACTGAGCACATTCTTTTCCACCACGTTCAGTGTTCAAGGTGAGGAAATGAAACAGCCACGTAGCCTCGGCCACTCACCACAGTGCTAGGAAAAAGAGTGTATATCTATGGAGACACAAAATAGTTTAATATTCATGCCACATCCCCTTACCTTAAATCTAATGTGGAAGAGAGGATGGAAAGAAAATGCTTGGCCCATTCTTCTTTGGTCTGAAGGTCTGCAGAGACCTGGAACTGCTTTGGGTATGACGGAGTTGTACAAGGTGGTGGCTACTCCTTTGGGTAACACCACTCCCAAAGTGGAAGTCCACCCTTGCAGACTCCAGAGCTGAAACGTGAACATATGTGGAGGGATGGAGGACTTATGTATGCTGCAGATATAACATGCAGATTTGTCTAAAGCAGTACAGTAGATTCCTTGAAAAGTAGCCAAGTGGCTTCGCCTGTACAGAGAGATTAAGACTTGCTTTGCTTCCAGAGTGTGAGAGTGCCAGAGTAAACAATAAATGATAATCAAATGTTTAATTCCCCATATGAACTCTCAAATGTTTTCCTCTGTCTGGCCACTTATTGTGGACAAAAAGGTTCTTTGGTTGCATCTACTTCTAGTCCTTTAGACATTTTTCACAATTCCATACTGAGATATTGTTGTCATCATTAAGAAATATCTTACGATTACAGAATTCAGATTTGTCATCCTGAAGGTGGCCTAGTCCCTTCCTACACACAGATGAGCTAGTTCTGGCACAATGAAAGCATGTGTTTTTCCCATCGTTTTGATCCACTTTGTATATTACATGGTGATTTTCATCTATTTCAAAGACCATGAGGTCAGAATTTAACTGTGTGATTGTCTGTGTGTTGAGAACTAATTAATTTGTAATAAAAAGAATGGTCTTGTGCATATATGACAATTGCCAAATGTTGCTAACACTTCAATTAGGACAGAATTCTTCTGATGCTTAATTTAGGGCATGCTTTTATTCCCAGGTAATTAACTTTGGGAAGTAATTCTGTGTCTTCATGTGCTTACGATGTTATACTTCACAGTCACTATTGGCAAGCACAGTAGTTGTCAAAGAGGTGAGATAAAGGAGCAGTTAGCACAGATTGGTGGATGGCTGTGCTCACAAAAGTCCAGAGAGGAAAGGACAGTGTGATTAATGTCAGCAAAAATAGTGGACCTATACGTGCAAATCACAACTAGAAGCAACGTCTCAGATCTGTCCAAAAGAAGGTCATAGAATGTTTGAGTGGAGTGAAACAGAAAGGACAAAAGTCTGATTGGGGGAGGTCAAGAAGAGGGTTGGAAGGCAAGAAGCAGATGCAGCTGGTAGGAGCCACATCCTTAAGCAATTTTAAGAGGTACATCAGAACATGAAAAGAGTCCCAAGGGATTGGAATAGAAGGGGCAGGCAGTAATGCTACCCTTCCAAATAAGGCGCATGCACCTGGTATACATTGCTTCTGATGGAAATAGCACTTCTGGGAATATTGTTGTTGTCAGAAGCAAGGCATGGAGGCATGATTTGTTTACAAGGCTAATTAGTGGTTGTGGGAGGATTCCTGCAGCCTGCCTGAGAAACAAGCAATGGTTACTATGCAGACTACATCTTGAAAGTTATAATATAGTGAGTAAGAGGCAGGACTATACAGATTGCCCCACCAATCTCCTTGTTGTTCAAATGGAGGGCATAGAGATCAACCTGGCCTGTACAGAATTCTATTAGTTATCCTGGCCAGTAACATTTAGGAAATGTTGTGATCTTGTCCATACCTAGATTTGACAGTAGCTGTTTGGTTCCATATTCTTTGTTTTTTTTAAAAAAAAGATAGGTGTGATGTGGGGGTTTTATAGTACCTTAATTTTGTTTCCTTTTTGCTCTGCGCTAGTATAGCGATCATTCTTGCACAATCACAAATAAACTCAATCCTATGAGTGGAATGATATTTCTGTAAAGTTTAGTAAACTAAGCCGAGGGAGAGAACAAACAAAAATTCAGAACACAAAAGGCTATCTAAACAGCCAAATACTGCTATACATACTGCCTAGTGACCTCCTCACCTTCTCAAAGGTTGGAGTGTCAAGGAGAGAGCATGGGATTTATGGGACATCTGTCACTCCCCTGCTCCTTTGCAGCTAGCAGGTCAGTTTGGTGTATTAACTTAGATTTCCTCTTCAGTTTACAATATTGACTATCTTGTTAACCCTACAATTGCCAAGTGGGATATGAAAGCTCTGTTGTGATGTTGCTGTGCCTCGGGAGCTTATTACTCGATCCTCTAGCCACCTCAAAATCACACAGATACCCCAGATTTAGTCTGGTTCTCAGCAATATCCTCTTTGAGATCAGTGACAGAATGTCCTGGAAAGTTGAAATGTTCTGGCATTGACTTTTGTGTCTTGTGCCACTTCAATGACGCTTTTTCATAACCATTTATTCTTTTGAGTACAGATTTCCTAGTTTGCCATATCTGGGCACTACTGGCAGAAGATGGCACATATCACTTTGAAAAGTAAACGAGTCCCTGATGGATGAAATTAGTGAGAGCTGGAATGGTTCTGCCAGCGTAGATGTTGGAGCATAGCTGGCATCTTGACTTGTCTCAAAGACTTCTTCTTCTTCTTCTTCTTCTTCTTCTTCTTCTTCTTCTTCTTCTTCTTCTTCTTCTTCTTCTTCTTCTTCTTCTTCTTCTTCTTCTTCTTCTTCTTCTTCTTCTTCTTCTTCCCTAGATACTGTACAAGTACTGTAATGTGGTTTACACATAACTGACAGAAGTTGTTTAAGGTTGCATGGCAGCCTGCAAGCAAGCATATCCAGTGTGTAAGAGAGAAGGATCATTGGGCAGGATGGTCTATAGCTCCTTGTTTTGACTCGTGTGAGTGGTCTCAACTGAGAGTTGTACATGACAGTAAATGACATGGGTCTGACTTGCAGTAGTCCTTGACTTTTCCTGTCATTCCCACCACCCACACCTCCATCTCACAGAGTGGACATTGTAGTTTAAGAAATGCCTGCTACAAATCCTTATGTCTTGTGTCTCTGACCCATGGATCTGGGAAGATACAGTTGAACATTAAGCAAGCATATCCAGTATGTAAGAGAGAAGGATCATTGGGCAGGATGGTCTATAGCTCCTTGTTTTGACTCGTGTGAGTGGTCTCAACTGAGAGTTGTACATGACAGTAAATGACATGGGTCTGACTTGCAGTAGTCCTTGACTTTTCCTGTCATTCCCACCACCCACACCTCCATCTCACAGAGTGGACATTGTAGTTTAAGAAATACCTGCTACAAATCCTTATGTCTTGTGTCTCTGACCCATGGATCTGGGAAGATACAGTTGAACATTAGAGTTTTGGGTGGAAGCTGGAAGCATATAAGACTTTGTAATTATTAGTGCATTTTTGATATAATGTACTGCTTACGTGTCCATGATATAGCTGAACAGTGGTGTCAAGGATGTGTCCCTGTTTTGTAAACTGGTCTAGGATAAGGATGATAGTTGAGTAAAAATAGTTTAGATTTTGGTGGAACTCCTCAAGTGATTCTTTTCCGTGAATCCAGATGATAAAGATGCCATCAAATTGTCTCAAATAAAGAAGACGACTTTGGGTGCAAAAGCTGAAATGTTGCTCCAGCAAGGTCAATAATATGTTTTATACTGTGGGACTGTACAAATGCCCATAGTTGTACCATTAACCTGAAGATACTTGTTATTGTTGAGGGAAAAGTATCTATATGTGAGTATAAGTCACTGTGCTTTCTGACTAACTGTGCTGTACCCTCTTTCAGAACAGTTTTATTGATAGTTATATGTTATACGTTTGTGGAACACTTGTGTAAAGTGCCTTCTGGGAGGTTGTGACTTGGCTTCTAGTCAGAATTTGAAACAGCTTAAAAATTAGTGAGTGGACTCGAGACTTTATTATTTGAATATCTGAATGGAAAATTACTGACCAGAATTTTATTAGTTATGCGGGCAAACATAACACACACATAATAACTTTTGGAGGTGAATTGGGTCAAATTAAGAAATCAGCATAGACATTATCTATTGCATCTGGAGTTATACAGATCAGCGTGCAAAATATAAAGTCTTCACTGAATTCTTGGCTTGAGGGAATTCACCTCTCAAAATTATGCTGTTTGCATTATGCCAATGTAAAATCAAAGTAGGAATTTGGCAACTACGTATATAAAACATGGCCTATGAATATAGTGTAATCTAAATCACATATTGTGGTACTGTTTAATAGCTCCCATTTCTGAAACTATTTGCAGTATGATTGTATCAGAGACAGACTATGATAAGGGCAGAACATTTGAATCTGTTTCGTTGGCCATATTGATAATGCAGAAATGTCTGTGTGTGTGTGTGTGTGTGTGTGTGTGTGTGTGTGTGTGTGTGTGTGTGTGTGTGTGTGTGTGTGTGTGTGTGTGTGTGTGTGTGTGTGTGTGTGTGTGTGTGTTCTGTGCCATAAAGTTGGAATCAACTTATAACAACCATAATAGTGAGTGGAAATGAATTTCCAAATATTTCATTTCCCTTCCTTGCAAGGTAAATGAAATGTTTAAGATGTGGTTTTACCACTTTCACTCCTGCAGTGAATTTCTGTGGTCAAGTGGGGATTCGAACCTTGTTCTCCAGAGTCCTAGCCTGGCACTCTATCTATTATACCACACTAGGAATCCCAGTAATAACATGCTGTCAAGTCTGCCTTAACGTTGACCTTTTCTTAAGATTGTCCAGGTAGAGAATACTCAAAAGTGGTTTACCATTCCCTTCTTTTGGGTGTGCTCTGGGACTGTGCAGTTTCTTTGGGAGAATCAGACTTCCAATCTCTGGGTCCACAGCCAGATTCTTAACTGAGCTATCCAACCAGCTCCTCATCACTATAGTGGAATATGATTCAGTATACATATACCTTGAGGACAAGTAACAGATAAAGCTGTTGTGAGGTCAAGCCATTGGCAGGTCCATGGAGTCAAATTAGCTGTTTTTGAATTCTGTGTAACAATACATTGTACTCAGATCTCTGGATAATTTAGTACATCTGTCTTGGATAGTGTTTTATGACAGAGTTTTTCATAATAAGTAGACTGTATATACATGCAGTCAATGATAGCTGCAGATATGATGACAATCAAACATACTTTTCAGTCTATCTCCGAAGCTCTTCCCACAGGAAGAATGTGTGTTTTCACAATTCTTGCTGGAGATTTGAAAAGAAGGGGAAACTTTGGAATAGAGGCAAGGCTGCAGTTCAAAGTTTTTGTTCTTAGAAATCAGAATACTGGTTCTCAGTTATAGGATTGTAGGCATCAGAAAATATTAAAAACATCAGCAACAACAGCAGCAGCAGCAAAGTGGTTACTTGTCCCCAAAAACTGTCCAACAGATCAAGCATACAGTTGTATTTATCAGGTTTGCCTGAAGTACCACTTAACCAACATATTCCAGCAAATGAGACAAGGCACCATGTAGGAACTCCATGTAAAGAGAAGGCCTGAGCAATTGTAACTGATGTCCTGTTTTCCACAGTGGCCAACTAGATATATAGTGTGCACATACGTAAAAATCAATATATGGTCAAGTAATGATTAGGAAACAGAAAAAGTATTCCTGTAAAGAAGAAATGTGATTGCAATAGAATTAAGTTCTGCTTGTTGAATTTTCCCCTGACATGCTGCTTTTAACAGCACAGATTCTGTCCTTCAAATATACTGGTAACCAAAGGAGAAAAAAAAATACTGTAGTAAAGAAGGTATGGGACAGCAGACAGATGAGATAGGGCAGATAACTTGTCATTATTTTTTCATAAAATGCTTTTGTGAGTTACAGCTAGTTTATAGGCCTAGTATGTGACAGGTTGATGACAACTTCAGGTCACACCAGTTTGTACTGTCAAGCAATTGTGTCAGTAGGGTCTCAATGGACATTCTGGTCTGTGCAATTTTTTTAAAAAAAAATCTTCACTTCTTCCTTTAAATAGAATTAACATTAGAATTGCTCTAGGGTTTTTTTTTAAAAAAATCCTGCTAAAGAAGTGAAGGACTTGAATGGACTTGGGGGAAAACCCATCCATATTCCTGAAGGAGGTTTTTTAACAATACAACTATGGCGTGCAGACATTGATAAGACATTTGCTTGTTTGGTGATAATGCTCAACACTTGCCTTCTCCTGGGGTTTTGCTCCAACTGCATCTCCTGCTCTAAATTTGTATTCTTTTTAAAAAGTAATAACAAATCTGTGTGAATGAACACATTTCCTAAATGATTCCATTTTGTCCTCTCTTTTTTTGCTCCTTTTTTCTTTGCTCTTTTGTGAATGATTCTCTTTGTTCAGCCTTTTCACTCTGATTTGCATATAAAGGCACATATAATTATTCTGGTCTACTGAGATACTGCCTATCTCCAGAAGAACCTGCCGTTTTGCTCAATGGATGGGGGCTCCATGATGCCCTGTCAAAGAGTAGGACCACTGAGCTGGTTTTCTGACACTCAGTTTATATTCAGAAGGGATTCATGGCTGTTATGCTCTATTGTTGAAGACTTATTTCATATTGTACATGTTCATCAAGTGGAAAAGGAGAATGTTCCCAACAGAAATAATAGTACTGCCATGCTTGGGTTTTTGAATTGATAGCGTTGTATCCCAGTGTTCATAGGAACAGCTCTGTGCTACTTGAAGAAAAAAAAAACACCCGTTAAGTTATATAGAAAGAGCTTGCGCTATGAAACTTGTGGTTCTGAAAAAACACTTCCCTTAAACACATTCAGATAAGAAGAGTGAGGAAATAAAATGGTTTAAGGAAGTGGTTTCTGAAATTGGACTGAACCATTAAATATTTTGCCCCCCAAATCCCATGTATTAATAAACTCCCAAAGACATTCCAGTCAGATATGAGTGCCAGTGAACTGATAATGAAACACAGCTAATGTCACACCCTAGATGTTTACAGCAAGTGGAATATTACATAGGAGGGTGACGTCTTGTATTAGCAAAGATGATTTTTTTCAAAAGAAGTACAAGGAGCAAAAAAAGGAAAGAACATCTGTTTAATAAACTTGCTCAATTCAAAGATTTCATGCAAGAACTAAATGCAGAGTATGAAGACCTCTGTGAAGTCTATGTACTGTATCTGTTAAATGAAAAGAATAACTGTTGCTTAGCATAGTAAGTCATACTATAGGAGGTCCATTGAAACAGTGGGGATTGAATAAGGTCCTCTGTAGGTTTTGCTGATTCAGATGGGCCTACTCTAGTTGTGACTTATTTTGGCATAGATGCCCAGCTCTGAATCTTACCCATAGTGATTATAATAATGGTGGTTAGTGATCACAAGGGTTGCAATACTAATCTACAGCTGCCTATCATATATTTCCCTGTTTAGCTAGATTCTGATAGCTTCCCTTGATGTAGTGCTATGAATTTCTATTCCCAGCTGTCCATTGCCATGGCAAGGCAATAGTTGGTACCTTCCCAATGCTCAGTACCTTCCCAATGCCATTACTTCATGCATACTTCTGGTAACTAAAAGAACAAAATTGTACTATTCTCTAAATGTTCTGTTTTTCAATAACAGAATTATTTTGTTGAACATATAGCCTTGTCTTGGAGTCCATGAAAACATGGACCATTCCTATTAACCACGTTCTCTAGATATTTATTTATTTATTTATTTATTTATTTATTTATTTATTTATTTATTGGACTTGTATACCGCCCCATAGCATTACAAGCACTCTCCGGGAGGTTTACAATTTTAATTATACAGGCTACACATTGCCCCCCCCCCAGCAAGCTGGGTACTCATTTTACCGACCTCGGAAGGATGGAAGGCTGAGTCAACCTTGAGCCGGCTACCTGGGATTTGAACCCCAGGTCGTGAGCATAGTTTTAGCTGCAGTACAGCGTTTTAACCACTGCGCCACGAGGCAGTCTCGTAGATGTTGGAAAGAGTCCATGAAAACATGGACCATTCCTTCTATTAACCATGTTCTCTAGATATTGGAATGTGCAGCCAGTTCCATCACCAGATTATCAAGGCAACAACACTCTGAGTCAAATATAGGAAGTCCTGGCTTTGCCCTTATGGGATTCACTTCTTAAATCACAACCTAGGTTTTTGTAGTTGATATTGAAATGTATGATTTGTGGAAAAACAAGGTTAGATTACATATTTCTATAAGATTTTCATAACTATTCAAAGCTTAAAATCTTCTTCCAGCATCTTCCCATGGGTGGTTTTCTGTGAGTTACTAACAGTAGTAAATTAACAAGAAACACATTTTATGAAAGATAGAATCAGACCTTGGAAATGCTATTTTTAGACTACGATTCCCAAAATTCCCTGGCTTGGGGATCCTGGAAGTTATTGTCCAAAAAACAAACTTTCCAAAATACTTTCCATCCTTGCATGATCAAACAGGCTCCCATATAGATGCTTCTTTCTCTCCTTTCTTTTTCTACTGTCTTGTCTTCTTCGGTTTTATGATGAATAAGGTAGTAAATAAAAATCTGCATTTCAATGAAATGATTGATAATTTAGATTCTGATCTTGATAATTAAACGTATTATCCATCTCCAGTTTACAAAAATCCGTTTATTTCTAATCCGCATCACCACCAGTTACTGACATGAAACGACTTTGCTTCTAAGAAGAGAAATACTTAGTAGGTGGTCTTGTCAGATTCTTGCCCTGTTCATCCATTTGTGCCACAGCACCGAGAGAGGTCTGTACTCTAAAGGCATTATCTCACTGAATGTAAAACATTTCATTTCTAGTGCAGCTCATGTTTTGTGTTGACTTTTGCTCTTAGATTTGTTAGTTGGAATAAAAACTCCCATCTGGTGGCACTCAAAGAGAAAAGCAGTCACTGCCTTTCTCGATGGATGGTTCACTTGCTTCTTTTGTGTCCTACAGTGTTAAAGTGAAGTATGGAAAGGGACTGATTTTCATGTAGATTCTCAACTACCCTCTTATAATTGGCACAAGCACCTTTGATTTTCCCAGCCAATTTATCTCTAAGTTCTGCACTTCTGACTAAGGAAGCCCATATAGGCTGCAGTTCTATCATTTGACACTTCAGGCAACATTTCAGTCATCAAGCCTTCCCCAGCTAGGCATCCCTAGATGTGGTAGACTGTAAGTCCTATTATCCCCTGTCACTATGATCATTGGTTGGAGAAGAATGGAAACAAGGTAAGACTGACATGGTAGAAGGCAGTGTTGTGGCTACCTAGGTGTTGTTAGGTGGCAACTCTTATCAGACCTAGCTAGTGTACCCACTGATGAAGAATGATGAGAGTTGAAGTCTAATAACGTCTGGAGTCCTGCATTGTTCTTATCCCTGCTCTTTAGGCATTAGTCTTTCATGTATAAAATGAGATCTGTGCCTGGATCACAGATTGATTGTGTTGTCTCACAATAGCAGTACTGCAGGTGCATAGACATATGTCAAGAAGATTAAGAATTGATTGGGCTGGGGACAGATCCTGAATCTGAGAAAAGTAGAAGATAGCTGGTTAGTATGGGAATTCTCAAGTCACTCTGAGTCTTCTGAGAAAAAATAGAAGGGTTTCCATATTACAGGCACTCATGCTATTACCTGAATATTCATTGGAGTTGGGTGGGACTGGGGGGAAAATCCAGTGTGTGACTGTCTATTTATTGATATAATGTAAAAAAAAAATTCAGGTGGGATGGGGGGAAAACTATTTTGCTTCAGATGAATATGGAATAAAAACGTTATACAGCACAAGAGATAGATTTATCCATTCATGCCTAGGCTGCAGCAAAAGGAGCAATGTGGTGTTATATAAAAAGTGCGCCTCCTCAACCATGACATAAGAGAAAGGTGTTGGACTTCTTCGGAATTGACTATTAGGTCTTTCTGTTTGGAATAGCTTCGAAAGCTACAAAACAGACTTGAGATGTAATGAGACGAAAGTGTAAGGATGCTGTAGCTAAGCAACTAGGAAGAGTAATTGCATAGAGATTCAGAAGTACAGTGCACACAAAAAAACATTGCCTTTTAATATAAACTGTCACAGAGATTTGGATTGAACTGGACCTGCATTCATATTAGAAAGGCTGTGGAAGGCAGCTTATGTTAAATCAGGGCATGGCAGTTGTGTTGCTTTCTTCTTTGTCTATTACAGTATAGATTTGTCCAAAATGTTCACCTTGCTGGCACCTGATTTTTGCCAAAGCACAGAATAAGCCGTATGTTATGAAAGACATGAGTGTCACAAGGCAGATGTTCTAGTAGATTGGAGCCCCAGCACAAACAGGACTTCTTACGAAAATTTCAGGAGAAGACATGTATACCTATTCAGACCAGACTGTCTTTATGTCCACGCTGCCAATGTGTCCATGTGCCTACCACAGACAGGCCTTTTTGTTGCCTAGAACATTTCTTGGTTGTTAGATATTTATTTATTTTTATTTATCTATTGTATTTGTACCCCACCCATCTAGTCAATAGACTACTCTGGGCAGCTTCCAAAATATATAACAAACAATTTAAAAACATAAAAACATTATTAGTGATCAGATTATTCAAGATGGAAAAAGGGAAAAAGAAGATAGTCAAATAATAGCTGGAGGGAAGGGCTCCAGCTGGTGGAGATGCCAAAGGGGAGGGTCTTATTGGAAGCTCAGAAGGTGCTAGTCGATATGCCAAATGATTTAAAGACTACGTGTTCAAATCTGATATCTAATGGGTTTTCATGAGGATCTTTCAAGCAGTTTTGTCACAGGCCATAGGTAAGCACTGTGCCTGTTGTCTACTATTCCTAGCATTGTCTCATTGGAGTAATTCCCTTGGACACCTATCTCATTGCTGATTGAGTACTAGATGAGGCAGTGGTTAAGCAAATGCTACTAAACAGTTCTCATTGAAACCACTGGAGTTTAATTCAAAGTCATGATTGACACTGATATCAAATCATTAATTTAAAAATGGCAAAGGAAAAAAAAGTTGAAACTTCATTCAGCAAAACTAAGATAAACCTCATAAAATGGGATCTCATTGTGATTCATTAAGTCTGGTTTCAACCAAATGAGAAATGGTTACACACAAAGTATGATAGCCTTGGGATGCTGCCCACAGAAACAGATGTGACAGATACACTCTCATTAAAGATGACAGCGCATGAGTGTTGGAGAGACATGATTCAGGCAGACCTCAGTTTTTAAAAAAATCAGAATTGTATGTATTAGTCCTGATTACTAGTCACAAAACAAAGTAAGCTAAATTGCGAGCAGTAGAAGGTGAGAGAAGTTCATGCTGTGCAATGCAGAATCACCCCTCAAGGATTTTCCTTATTGAACGACAGGTTTTCTATAATGTGTCCTTCTGCTCTGTGCTCTAAAATTTGTTTGGCAAGGCTGTTGAGCACATGTTGAGCTGTTGGGTACAGCATACCCACAGCAAAGTGACTATGGGAACAGACTGCCACAGATAGACCCCAAGTTTTTAACAGACAGTAAACCAACTCTGGATTTGTGCTCATGAAGTAATCGTCAAACCTCTGTACTACTGTGATCTTGGCTTTACTCCTGTACCATCAGGTCGCATACAAAATAGGTAGGTCATCCAATATTTGTGTTTGGTATTCATCTAGTCATATTATGACTGTAATGGCCAGGTCTGATCAAACTTGAGAGGGGGAAAATAGGTTTCTAACAGAGTGATGTCATCAATAACTGAACCCGAATTGAAAATTAGAAAGTTTTATTTGTTGGTTGTTTCTGAGAAATCATCAGTGTATAATTCAATTTTATCTTGAGTTTCCCTTTTGTGAATGGTATGACAATATAAGAGCTGTGTCTAAATGATACTCCTAGTTAAGTGTGTTAGCGCATAAACTTTTTTTTTAGTGAGACACTAATTTTGTAAAGTAAGTTTAGAGAGACATGTATGATGAGGTTTTCTAAGGTTTTGGGGGGTGGGTGGCTGGGTGGGAAAGGGATGTTTAATGTAAGTGATAAACCTGAGGTTCTGTTACTTTCTTCTGCTTCTCTTGCGCAATTCTTTGTGTCCCTGTTACTATAGCTTCTCTTTTTTATGTAGGATATATCACATGGAATGCTATGACTTCTTCACTCTCCATCACCAAGTGTTTGTATACAAACATATTTGAGTACTAATTCCTTCCAATATAAGAACATGAAAGGTGGGCAAGTGGAATAAGCAGGCTACGGCTGGAATGAAAGAAGAGCCATCTGGGAATTGATGGGAATTAAGTGAGAGAAACAGGAGAACTGTGACTGAAGGAGGAGAAGAGAGATGAAAAGGAAACTGGAGAAAGACAAAACAAGTGTTGGAAAAGTAGATGAAAGATGAGCTCCAGCAGGGCAAGGAGCAGCTGCTCCTCTTCTTTAAGGGAGGAGGGGATATGAAAATATGGACAGCTTGTTAAGTAAAGAATCTTGTGCATTTATCAAGATGCTTCTGTTTAAATAATTTATTTGGGTATGAAAGCATTCATTGTCCAAAAAAAAAAAAAAAAAAAAAGACGATGAAACCAAAGGTTTCATACTTTGGGCAGGATTCTCTGGAAAAGCCAATGATGCTGGGAATGGTTGAAGGCAGCAGGAAAAAAAACGGAAGACCAAATAGGAAATGGACTGACTTCCTAAAGGAAGCCACAGGCTTGAGTTTGTAAGAACTGAGCAGGGTTGTTGAGGGCAGGACAGTTTGGAGATCATTCTTTCGTAAGGTTGCCGTAAGTTGGAGGTGAACTGATGACACATAACAACCAACAACATGAGAGGATATCTGCAAATGTTTGTTTGTTGGAGTCCTTGCATAAACAGTTGGGGTGGATACAGCGAGCCAGCTTGTGCAAGAGGGACAAATTGCCAAATAAGCAACAAAGAAAGATTGCACTATCTAAATACTGAACTTGGTGGTCTAGGAGACCACATGGCATTTTACAGTCATCAAAAATCCTTGAAGGATTCAATTGGAATATCACATTACCCGCCTTCATTCTTACTTAACAATTTTTTATCATGTTAAAAAAATTGCTCTAATTAAAAAGTGTCTACACAGTATCTGCATTCAGATGTAACACCAAGCCATGATTTGGTGTTACGTGCCTGAGGTCTGGGCTGATGTGTTCTCTTTGTCCTCCTCTTGTGTTCTTGGTTTCCTCTTCGATGGGAAAATAATAATTTTGCCACTATATGAAAAATGGGACAATTGCAGACCTATGCAACATTGCCAACAAACTAGAATAGGAGATGATGGTCAAAACATTGCTTTCATTTTGGTTTTGAGGCTGTCAAGGCTGATTTGAATTATGATAAACACCATAGTTTGTTCCAAGGTAGTGGGAAACTATAGTCTTCTGTGAAAGAAAGAGAAGTCAGGAAAAGAATAGAAACATCTGAGGGAAGAAGGAAAACATAGTGTGAGAGGTTGAATCTCATTCACAAAGCATTAAGCAGTGGTTTAATATTACACCCAAAACAAGCTGTTCTCATCTTCCATGTGTAATATATTCAGAGAATTAGCTTCATTAATATAATATAAGGCAAAGAAATATGAAAGATGCAGCTATAACTCTGTTAATTACACCTTTCTGGGTAATAGGAATAAGCATTCTAGCTTCCCACCTTTGCATAAAAAGCCAGGAAATTGAATTATTTAAAAAGCTTCTGGTTTATGGATGTGGGATGTTATGCTTCAATTCAAAACTCCAGGAAATGTCCCAGTATTCCTGCACAATATTGTGCCCATATTGCCAACAGGAAAAGGGATGCCAAACTTTACATAGCAAAGAGCATCTTGAATACTGATGATGCTCATGTCAGCAGTCAAGACGGTCTAGCATAATCTCGCTCACTACTATTCACAAAGAGACACCAAAGAGGGGAAAACCCCAGAAGCTGATGCTCCTTTTTCATCACTTAACCATTTATTGCTCAAATGCAAAGCAATTGTCAGGGTTGTTCTCTAGGTCTCTACTTCTTGGAAAATATAGATGACAAAACCTCTGCTAGTGTGTGTGTGTGTGTGTGTGTGTGTGTGTGTGTGTGTGTGTGTGTGTGTGTGCATGTGCGTGTGCGTGTGCGTGTGCGTGTGTGTGCGCGCGTGCAATTAACAGTAACCTATTCATCCAGATAATCAATCACAGTCATGAGTGAACTGGATCTTGAACTGATTGCAGATGTGTATGGAGAGAGGTACCTTTGCCTTCACATTTCATATCTCAGATTTTGCAGTTTCAAAGGATGGAGGTCTTTCCACTTTCTTCTCATCTGTACTACAAATCTTCCTTTCTTCCCTGAAGCATGGTACCAACTGAACTTCACCTTTGGTACTGCTCTTGTTGTTGAGGTTGGATGCTGCCAATATTTCAAACACAAAGTGATGATTCATAAATTCTGGTACTAAGGAGGAGGCTGATAAAGATAAGAGCCTGATAAGAGCCTCGTGGCGCAGTGGTTAAAACGCTGTACTGCAGCTAAAAAAACTGCTCACAACCTGGGGTTCAAATCCCAGGTAGCCGGCTCAAGGTTGACTCAGCCTTCTATCCTTCCAAGGACGGTAAAATGAGTACCCAGCTTGCTGGGGGGGGGGGCAATGTGTAGCCTGTATAATTAAATTGTAAACCGCCCGGAGAGTTCTTGTAGCGCTATGGGGCAGTATATAAGTCCAAAAATAAATAAAATAAATAAAATTGACAGTATTTGTGGCTCCATTCATCTTGATGTAGGGCAGCAAATCAGCAAATACAGAAAACTGGGAGTGTTGAACTTCATTTAAAATAAATAAAAAATTCCAATCCAAAAAACACAGCCCATCAGATACCCTAATTTAAGCCTCCTGCACTTCCCTCCCAAATGTTCAAGTAAATCTTAGTAAGTATCATTTTGCAAAGGAAGACCCACACCACACACTCCTGAGAGTGATTTAAAATGACATTTTTGCAGTCATTATCCATACCGTTCCTTTAGCCTTCCCCCAAATTCTGAATGTGTTGTGCTCCACTGTTGAGCATGAAAGAACATCAGTCCTGAAAGGACATGGCTGAGGGTTCTTTCCCAGTGTGCTGGGTGTGCTGTGTACCAGATTGCGTTGGACAGAAGGAAAGAAAGGGAAGGCTCCTGATCCAGATGAGAAGAAAGCAGAAAGGCCTCCTGCTTCTGAATCTGCAAAATTCAAGATATGAAATGCAAAGTCAAAGACATCTCTCTCTATACACATTTGCAATCAGTTCAAGGGTTTGTTCACCTGCTGGAAGCCAAAGTCAAAATCATCCGTACAATATAAAATATGGGCAGTGAGGAAAGATGGGGGTGGATCAGCTCATTTGAGAGGTTGTGTTTGGAGGTCAGCCTTACAGACCCCCAGAAAGGCAGTAAGTTGGTGCTCAATAAGTCAAGTCTAAACTCGCAATAGAACAAAATTGAGTATGAGGCTATCCTGCCTTGCACATATAATGGGAATACAGAGCTGACTGCAAGAACCAATACTTTTGGGGAAAGGGGTGTGGAGGGAGACTCTAGGAAAAGAGGCAGGCCTAACATGAGACACATTGTCTCGATAAAGGAATCCACAGCTATTAGTTTGCTAAACGTAAGCTGAATTTACTGGAAAGGACAACAGTGCTAGGAATTGAGACCATTAGGAAGAGACAATGACCTAACATGAGATGTTGTTGGTTTGCAAGATCTGAGGAGAGCTGTTAAAGATAGGACATTTTGGAGGTCATTAACTCACATAGTCGCCACACATCAGAAGTGACTTGATGGCACATCTTTGGAGGTTTAATTTTTAATTGCCAAGTAATTGTATAGTGACAAGATTGGTGGAATGGTGGAAGTATAAACTACCAACTGGAAACTATGACAGGATATAGACACCAGAGCTTTGCTAGCATTGGGTAAAACCATCACCAATCACAAAGCAAGAAAGAGTAATTTCATAGCTGAGCTGCTGAATATTTGTTTGGTGTTCTTTTAAAAATATATTTAAAAATATTTTTTTAATCTTTATATTTTATTTTTAAAATAGTTTTTGTTTTTTCATTTTTAAGAGACATAGAATTCCCTTGCAAGCATGAATCCCATAAGCCTGTTTGGCCAGGAACGAGTAAAAAAAGTTAGGCAAGATTCAGCTAATTGGGTCCTGATTGACAGGGTCAAAAGTTCAGATTGCCACAGTGAAATACTTTGCATGTCTTACAAAACTGTATTCTAATTCCCTGAAAATACATAACAAAATGTCCGCCTTTCTGGAGGACTGTCACTCCATTACGTTCTTTAAAGCAAACCTGTGGGGTGTTTTATTACTCTTTAAAGAAAATGTCTGTGACAAATTTGATGCTGACCAGAATGCTGGTTTCAACGTTATGTTTTGTTTGGAATGTAACAGAGTTTAGAATTGCCTTGTAGAATGTTGGTTTGCTCTCCTGCACAATAACATAGTTGCACTCTCTTGCAGCTATAATACTGTTCAAAATCCTATTACATTTCATGTAAGTTTTGCATAAATGTGGCTAATGACAGTTAATTGATGAGGTGATGTCGCATGTCTTATCCTGTGCCTGACTGGAAAACCAAAGTGTGTTCCAGCACCTCATCGGGTAGCCACAATTACTTGTGGTCCTTAATGCAAACCTTTTGTGCAGATCAGTAGGATACTAGCCACTATTTATTTTTAACAGATTGTTTTAAAGTAATAATAATGATTTTAAGAGCAGTACATTCTGCAGAAGAAAACAGTAAGCAATATATTACTGAGCCAAGTAAATGTTTTTACTTTTGAGACAGATAAACATATGTGAGCTGAAAACAAGATTGTCACCATGCACTGTATTTAAGGGCTGTACAGCAACTTGTATTGCTAATTAGCAGATTATTAATATTGTAAATATGGTGTATAAAAATACAATAAAGAAGGGTGGGGAAAATAAATGAGGAAGGAGAAAGAAAAACATTATATTTCCAGTTTAATAGGTATATGCTGATTTATATTTAGAAGTCATAGTTCTTTATAACTTCAGTATACATAGTAACCAAGGTACCAGAATTCTGAAAAAGGGCCAAGAGTTATTAATGTTACCTTCTTTCATCTGACAGAAAATATTGTCTGTAAGAAAAGCTATATGAAAAGCCTTTTTTATAAACTATAGCTGACTAGAAATAACTGTCATGTTCTTTCACAATTTGACGTTTAGCTACAGTCATTACCATTAAGCTTTTTCTAAGCTCAGGTGTTTTGTAAAAGACTGAGATATTGCAGGGAAAGAATTTGTAGTGATTTCATAGGAATCTTATAAGCCATGATACATCTAATATATTAGATGTCCAAAGTGATTTTGCCCTTTTGCGCTGTCCCTAGTTCACAACTGTAGTAGCAATTTCATCCAAAGTGCTTTTGTATGATTATCTCCTCGCTGAAAGGAGGGAAGACATCTTCCTTGAGGCTGTATGGCTAGATGACGGAAGAAGGAGGCTGTGGAGATGCAGTTCCAGAGAGTGGTGGGTGTAGGTGCAAATATAGGTCCAAGGGATCTTGGACTTTGAGGAAGATCCCAAATGCTGTTTCTTGTCCGCTTGGACTAATATTTTTCCAAAACAATGTTTTTGTTACACTGCTCAGACATGAAATCCTTCCTCCATCTATTTCTCCTCATGGTGCTTCTCAGGCAGCACTACGTCTCCCTTTGGCAGGTTACAGCTGATCGTTGGAGACACTTATCTCAGCCATGTTGAGCATGTTTTTGAAGGTTCACTAGGGCACAACCCCCCTGAGGTTCAGCATGACAAAGAGGCTGAATTCTATCACACTGGCCTATTATACATCCAGTATATGCTGCATGTAATTTGCTGCATCATTTCCTTCGTGGCATGTTTCAGTCACGTGCCTAGTAATGCATCCAGCTGAACATCGAAAATAGACCCTAGCACCTTATGATTTAGCCACAAATAACCATGTCAATGTAAGCAAAGTGTAGGATTTTGGCACTATTTTTATATATATATAGGAGCAGACAGAATGCATAGTTTTACTTTTGGTGATGGCAGAAGGCCTAGAAATAGGTACACTGGCTGCAAGAACAGCTTGGTAGTTCAGGCTCATAAGAATTAGATACTGTATCATGCAGTGAAAGTGTCCAGAATGATTTTCGCCTCATGTTCCACACAGTTTAATCCAGAGTAGTATTCTTAAAATGCAGAACTAGCCATGCAATTTTAGGGTCAGGGTTCAGAGGCGTGAATGATTCTCGAAGGGAGTAAGCTAAGTAGAGGCCTTGGCTCAGCTGTTATTTCATTAACAGGTATTTAACAGTAGTAGTGGTTTCCGTGTTTTGCCTTCCCACATAGAAATAATTGTGTGTTCTGGAGCCCAAAGTAATTATGTATTGTGCATGTTTTTGAAAGTAGACTGAGAAAATAACTGTAATATTTCATTTTAAAGTTTTTTTTTTTAAAAAGCATCCCTATAACTACTGACTAGCACTGTATGAAACTTTAATGGAGTAATCTTTCCCTTCTTGGCTGTAATGATTTTACCATTACAGGAAATACATGCACATGTATCATGTACATTATATCAGAAGAAATGATATGGGGTAATTATATTAATATTATTTGAACCATTAACCCGTATTCTGTCTGTATCATATACATAAAGGGTAATGAGTTAGTTTGTTTTCAATCTGGAAAATATCAAAATTAAAGCTGCAGGAAAACTTATGTGGGTTGTGAATAAGTGATTCAAGCTGTCAATATTTTCCTCATACCAGGTGTGCATGTCCAGGTATGCACATACTAGAGTCACAGTGTGATTCTCAAAACACTAGCTACTGTATTGTAATTCCTTGTCTGTGTAACTCTCTTGAAAGGGATTGAGAAGTATACCTGGCGTAGTCTATATATCTGCTAAAAGAGCTATGTTCCTGTAATATTCTCTCCTATGAGATTTATTTGGCTGCTCATATAGATTCATGTGACTGCAGAAGAGTAACAAGAATAGATGTGTAATTGTATTTTCCTGCCTAGCCTTACACTTTCTGCTTCAGAAAACCAAAGAGTCCAGGATGAAAGGCATTAAGGTTGTCAGCTGCTCATGAGGTTGCAATAGGCGTTATTCATATTTTGATACATAACGGTATAATCCTTGCATGCAATGAGCCTAAAGACAGTACCCAATTATAGTACCATGATGCCACTTTAATAGTCATGGCACCGTCCTGTGGAATCCTGGGAATTGTAGTTTGATGAGAGACTTAGACTTCTCTGCTAGAGAGTGCTAGTGTTATACTTCAGAGAAGTCTAGAGCTCACTAGAAACTTAAACGTGTTGTTAAATTGAAGGATAATTTTAAAATATTGTTTTAAAATTGTTATATGCTTAATCATGTTCCTGTCCTTAATCATGTTCCTCTCATTGATTTTGACAGAGGAGGCTCATCAGGATGAGACCGAAGTGAATGAGAATGCAGGTCAGTCTCTCTCTCTCTCTCTCTCTCTCTCTCTCTCTCTCTCTCTCTCTCTCTCTCTCTGTGTGTGTGTGTGTACACATGTGTGTTATGTGTTTCTCTGTGTATGTATAACTATACCTTTCTGTTGCATCTGATTTTACAGCTGAAATCAATGCAGAATATTTCAAGCATAGTCAGAATCTGAGATTACTAGAAGATTTCTGCAATTTTGGCATTGCTTGATATTTTGGGGATTTTGTATGAGCAAAGGATGTATGGAAACTGTGAGCACAGTTATACTATTTATTTATTTACAATATTTTTTAGCCGCATCATTGCCAGTGGCTTCTGGGCGGCGTACAACATTAAAACCTAAAAACATTAAAAACATTTTAAGAAACAGTATAAAATACCATATATTAAAATATTTCTTAAAACAATTAAAACATTCAAATTAATTAATTAAAATGCTGGGTGAACAGAAAGGTCTTTGCCTGGCGCCGAAAGGCCAAGAGTGTCGGAGCCAGGCGGATCTCTCTAGGGAGGGTGTTCCAAAGTTGGGGGGCAACAACCGAGAAGGCCCTATTCCGACATGCCATCCCCTTCACCTCTTTCAGGGATGGCACCTTCAGAAGGGCCTCCTGGCCTGATCTTAGAGGACGGGCAGGCACATATGGAAGAAGGCGGTCCTTTAGGTAACCAGGTCCTAAGCCGTTTAGGGCTTTATATGTCAAAGTAAGCACTTTGAATTGGGCCCGAGCAGCAACCGGCAGCCAGTGTAAATTTTTCAGAACCGGCGTGATATGAGTCCGTGCGGCGGCACCACTTACCAGCCGCGCAGCCCGGTTCTGTGCCAGTTGCAGTCGTCGGACCGTCTTCAAAGGTTGCCCCACGTATAGCGCATTGCAGTAATCCAGTCTGGTTGTTACCAGTGCATGAGTGACTGCTGCCAGGCTCCGCTCATCTAGGTAAGGGCGAAGTTGATATATTCTCTGCAGCTGTAAGAAGGCACCCCTGGACACCGAGTCCACCTGGGCTTCCAAGGTCAGACTGGGGTCAAGGAGCACCCCCAAGCTGCGGACCCTATCCTTTAGGGGGAGTGTGATCCCGTCTAAGGTAGGGAGATGGCCCTTTAGCCTATCTGGCGGGGCACCTACCAGCAGCACTTCAGACTTGTCTGGATTGAGCCTCAGTTTATTGACCCTCATCCAGACCATTATCGAGTCCAGGCACGAGTTCAGAACGGTGACTGCCACACCTGGATTGGTAGAAAAAGAGAGGTAGAGCTGGGTGTCGTCAGCATATTGCTGACTCCTCAGCCCAAACCTCCTAACGACCTCCCCCAGCGGTTTCATGTAGATATTGAACAGCATGGGGGACAGTATAGAGCCCTGAGGAACCCCATGACGCAACCGCCATGGGTCAGAGCTACTGTCCCCCAGCACCACCTTCTGGACTCGATCAGCCAGGTAGGAACGGAACCACTGTAAAACAGTGCCTCCAATTCCCATCCCAGCCAGTCTGTCCAGAAGGACACCATGGTCGATGGTGTCGAAAGCCGCTGAGAGGTCCAGGAGAATCAACAGGGATGCATTACCCCTGTCTTTCTCCCGGCAAAGGTCGTCATACTAGGAGACAAACCTGCATTTGAATTGGATTTAACATGTTTCAACGGTGACTATGTGGTGCACATGGAAGCTCAGACTTTTTCCCCCAGGAAGTATGTCTGTTTAGTTGGAAAGCAAGGCATTTTACTCAGTGGAGGTTACACTGGAACAGTTTAACCCCATTATTTTTTCAAAGGACAGCCTTATGAGCAAATAGGAAAATATATGTAGGATGATGTTCAGAGTTCAGTCCATAGAACAAAGAGAAAGATAACTCCTGCTGATGTCACTTCTCCAGTTTTACAAACTCTCAGGATAACTTCCAAATGCTTTTGTATGGGTGCCAGACATAATGTCAGGATTATTAAAGCAGCCGTCCACTAGTGTTCATGGATCCAGTGAAGATCAGATGTTATTGTCGAGGTAATGTGATGTCCTCTTTTAGTTCTGCCCTACTGCTGTGCAGAAAAAGCTTATCATATGATGCTCTGCCTTCTACTGCTCATTGAGCAGGCTGCCTTTGGCCCCAGAGCCCCAGAGCGACTTTAGCAAGTCTGTTGCCTGCAGGCAACAAATGTGAAGCAAATGTCAGCGCCTCTCTGAGACCATGGAAGATGGCAGGAGCTGAACAGCATATATCAAAGGAGGGGAACACCAACTGTACCCAGAAGGACTCCGAAAACCCTCTTTCCCTTTTTATTAGTATGAGCTTGCTTGCTTCAAAAGTGCTATGGGTCATGTATTTTCAGGCCATGCCTCTCCTCCTTTGTTCCCCCCAGATCAACTTGGAGTTTCATTTTTTCGTCCTACCATTCCCAAATAAAACA
Source organism: Pogona vitticeps (assembly GCF_051106095.1). Lineage (NCBI taxonomy): Eukaryota > Metazoa > Chordata > Lepidosauria > Squamata > Agamidae > Pogona > Pogona vitticeps. The sequence goes on from NC_135783.1 coordinate 154,996,309, forward strand.
GCCATAGTCGCAGTGAAAAGCATGGCCTTTACAACACTCACCCCAAAGTTGTGGGAAAACCTTTGAGGCCCATCATGATTCTTCTCCATCATGTTCTCGAAGGTGGTACAAGGTGCATCTCTACTCTCTTTTTCTGAACATTTTGTTTTTTAGTTGCTTGTATGTAATTCTTTAAATCTGTTCCATTTTTCTGCCTGGCTTTTCAGAAAGGGAGCTAAACATGCTTCTAATAGGTTCGGATGCACAGCATTTTCTATCCCAAGAGACTGCAGTTGGTGTCGGTGGAAAGATTACGGGTCACACATCTAGACAGACACATGTTCTCCCCCCCTTCCCTCCCAGTTTACCATAATGGACTTGGCAAGTTCCCTTAAGGTGGCTGTTTTCCTGATGCTACTTGCAGTTGATAATACAGTGGTTTCTGAAGTGATGAAACATCATTTTTCCTTCCATACTCCATCTGAACAACATGGGTAGGCAAGGAAAACGGGTTTCCAGACCTTGTCCTTCTGTGGCATGTTCATCCTCCTTGTTACAGGGTTTTCACATAGTCATTGAAAATAATGTAAGTAATAACATACTGCTCACTGCTATCCATAGTTTTGTTGTTTATAATGCTTAGTGACATTTTCATATTTTTTAAAGATGCGACAGTATAATGTGTTTGGGAAATCCATATGTGGACAAACTAAGGCATATACTGTACATATTTGTCCTTGCATATTTAACGTTATTTCAGAAGTCTAGGGAAAAACTTCATTCTAAGCACAACATTCTGTTATCATTTCTCTGTAATATATGCTCATATGTGCCTAAACACCCAAAGACACATGTGCAGCGTAAGTTAATCTAATTTAGTTTTTTAAAAGCCAGTTATGACTTGCAGCTCAGATTACTAATTTAAAAGAAAAAGTTTTATTCTTGTCTGTTTTGCTCAGGGAGTAAGATATTGGTATTTCCTCTTCTCTTCAGTCTTTGAAACTTAATTCCAATTAGACTGTGCTACGGGTCCATGCAAAATTAGCCCATTGGACTGGAATGTGAGGCTCTGCAGGTGTGCTTTCAGTTAGACATAGGTTCAGGTTTGCCACAGGCATGTCATCACTCACGGAGGCATCGGGCCATCTGAGCTGGAGCTGGAGCAAGCAGACACAGTGCACCTGTGGGACAGAAAGCAATATATATGTGAACTTTGAAAGGGGGGCTACATGAACACTGGGTGCCTAAAGAAGAAGAGAGAAGACAGACAAACTTGTGAGAATCTCACTTCCCAGTGGTGTTAATCAGAATTGGCTTGGTATGGGTTGAATAGAGCAGTGATCCCCAACCTTGGGCCTCCAGATGTTCTTGGACTACAACTCCCAGAAGCCTTCACCACCATCTCTGCTGGCCAGGATTTCTGGGAGTTGAAGTCCAAGAACATCTGGAGGCCCAAGGTTGGGGACCACTGGAACAGAGTATAGGACAAAGCAAATGGCAGCCATCCCCTCCCCAGGGCATTTGGAGGGGACAAAGCACTGCCGAGGCAGAACAAAGCTGACTTCTGACAGATCAGAGAAATAATGTCTGGAATCCATTTTTTTTTTAGCTGCAACATCAGTTTTGCAGGAGAGCTTCTCTTCTTGGCAGTTCACCCTTGTGTTCCAACACCAGCTCAGTCTGCATTAAATTATATGTGATGCGCTTATACCTCTTTTCAGGAGTCCACCCACAGTCTCTTTCGCTGTTTCCCGCTTCAGAGTCTTTGTTCATTCATTAGTTTCGGTTGAGGCCTACAACTTGTCTATCCACAAAAAAGCTATTATGCCCCAATGCCTTTCTCTATACTTTCCCTCATTCTGATGGCAACATTTGCTAGTTTAAGGCATGTGTGGAGATATGTATCAACCAAATTACACCATGAAAAACCAAATAAGAATGGGGGCAGGGGCAGTGGAAGCATTACTACAGCATAGTGGTGGACTCAAATGAGGAAGGAGACACTTCATCCTAAAATGATGAGAGGAGGTGCCTTCCACTTATTCCCTGAGTACCCATGTGTCTGTGGGATGGCTCCAAAATGTGTTCCATTCCATCCAAAATTTTTGATTAGATCTAGTGGAGGAATCTCATTGGTGAAATGGAGACGATGGAAACCTATGTCTGGAAGACTGGGAGAAGTTGGACTTGGGGGGGGCGCTACAATGAAAGGGTAGAATTAGAAAATATTGCCTCTCCCCATTTTTACTGGTTAGAAGCATTCTGAGTACAGTAGAACACTGGTAAATAAATGCCATCAGCAGAATCCAACCTAGCGAAAACTTTGGTATATTACTTACTCAGGTAAAGCAATATCTGTACCTCTCTTTTCTGAGAAATGGCCAGGTTCTGCAAAGTGGATCTGAACTTACTCTGTTTGGAAATGGATGTTTGATGCTCAGTTCATCCCTGCATTGTAAAAAGGCACTGTAATTGTTGTTTTCCTTCTGTGTCTCAGAGGCTTAGGCCACTGTGTCCCATGTGTATGTGATATTTGTGAGCCATCAAACTAGCGCCTGCATGAATTAGCCATATGCATCTGTAAATATTCAATAGTAGAGGATTTGTTCTTTCCAAGAAAAGCATCTTCTTGTTCAGCATGACAGATATTTGAGGTTGTAACTGTAATTAGCCATTTCCCACCATTAATAGACTTCCAGCTCATTACTTTCACGGGTCATGACTCTGGCAGACTGAACCCTTAGGTTTAGCTTGTCTTTTTGAATTACTGCCGCTGCTTCCATGCAGTCTGTACACATGTTCCGCAAATAACCTTAAGAGACCGACTCCCCCAAAGGTGTTCCAGAAGTACGCATTTGTAACCCTTCCCCACCCCCATCGCGTACTTTTCACATTAATGGCTCAGTTTTAAAACTGAAATACCTCTGGCGTAATAAATAAAGCACAAGATATGCACCATAGGGCCTGAATACAGTCTTATGTAAAGCCACTTGGAGGTGTGGGTTGGAGACTGCTTTTCTGTCAGGCTCTTGAAACAGCTTTAAAAGAGATGATGATGATGATGATGATGATGATGATGATGATGATGATGATGATGATGATGATGATGATGATGATCTTAGAACTGCAGGGACCTTGTGGATCATCAAGTCCAGCCCTTTTCAAGGAGGCGCAGTGGGGAATCAAACTCCCAACCTCTGGCTCTGCAGCCAGACGCCTAAACCAGCAGTTCGGATGAAGAAACAACAGGTGGCCAAGTGACTGGCATACGGAGAAAACTGTAATTTCTGTTTTACATGTCTCAGAGCCACCAAGGAATGTACTTATCTTACCTTTGTAAACTATGCTTATGTCAGTGAGTGTCAGGCTCCGCTCCCTCCCAAAGGAACAGCAGGATGTTTATGTTCCTAATATAATCTTTCCAGAGACCAGCCACTAATGTTTGAGTTTGGCAGGTCATTAAGACTCAAGCAGAGGAAAGAGAAATTTAATAACAGGTTTTGTAGAATAATGATCGTACATTTGTTTTATCATTTTGCAATGAAAACGGATATAGAGAAAATATTCTCAACGTGTAAAGTGTGTGTGTGTACTTGTTTTGAGATAGCATATCCTAAATTGTGGTTATAGTCCAGATATTGCTGAAGTCAAAGACGTATCTTCTCTCATTAATTTAAATGAACCTGGATTCTGTTCCATGACAGTCAATTACCTCCCCCAAAGCCTTTTCTCCTCTTAAGAGCCGCTGGTGTATTTCAATATTCAACCAGAAATGCTGTAGCAGCACCACACCTCCCACAGCCTATTGCTGAGCTGGCTTTAATCAAACGGGCAGATGTATTTAAGGCTTGCTAAGATGGCTTTTTAAGATGCCTGGTGTGCTCTGGTCCATGGGGTCACGAGAGTCGGACACGACTAAACAACGAAGATTGCCAGTAGGTAGTTCCTAGGATGTTATAGTGACACATTGGGACTTAGGAGGCCTGAGTTTGAATCCCAGCTCTGCCATGGAAACTCACTGAGGGTGCAGAACTGATGCTCCTTAAATGCTTAACTTACCTTAAAAACTCTATTAGGGTCATTATAAGTCAGTAGTGACTTGACAGCCCATAACAACAAAGTTTCTAGCAGTCCTTGAATTGTGTGTGTGTATTTTCCATGCATGGAGAAAAGGCACATGGACCTAGTTAACCTTTTCCAGCAGTAGCAGTGCATGTGTGCTTAGGTGTAAAATCCCAACTGCACAATTACACATCTTTTAAATGTATTTGAGCAAGTTTTCTTGTTCTGTTGCTTTTTTCTGAATTTTTAAGTATTTAGTTTCAAGTTTCCTGCACTTCTTAAAATTTACTGTTCTTTTGCTTTTATAACTAAGTTTATGTGAAAGAAACATGTATAAAATTTAGTTGTGTTTCTAGAGCAGACAGCACATTTATGAAATATTTATAAGTTATCCGCACAGAATCAGAGCTTGGAAATACTTGGAAGTTGTTCTCCAAAAATAGTGTTTTCTCCAAGTTCTGCTCAGTATAAATGGATGGTGGATCTATCTATCTATCTATCTATCTATCTATCTATCTATCTATCTATCTATCTATCTATCTATCTATCTATCTATCTATCTATCTATCTATCTATCTATCTATCTATCTATCTATCTATCTGTCTGTCTGTCTGTCTGTCTGTCTGTCTGTCTGTCTGTCTGTCTGTCTGTCTGTCTGTCTGTGTCTGTCTGTCTGTCTGTCATCTGTCTGTCTGTCTGTCTGTCTATCTATCTGTCTGTCTGTCTGTCTGTCTGTCTGTCATCTGTCTGTAATTTGCGAATCTTTGTGCATTTCTTTATTGAAGCTGTGTTACTTCTGGATTGATATATCTCTTTCTCACTCCTCCCACCTTCACTCTTTTTATACTGGCACCTTAGGATTTTTTGCTTGAAAATCAGTGTTGTGATAGGGCACATTACCTTAAATGACCTAGGACTGCATTCTTGTATATTCTTTATACCTAATGGATGTGGTACTAAGTATATGTTAAAAGTGTTGTTCTTACATTCCACATGATTTTTCTTTTGTTTTTGCTGTCAATCAGTACTTACTGAACTGATCATGTTAATCTAATAAAATCCATATATAATGATATTGTTTGACAATTTAAGAACTGTGTCTACACGAGCGCCCAATTCCTATTGATCTGAAGGGAACTTTTAGCCTATAATACATTATTACTGCCTGATATGCAACTAGAACTTGTATTTCTCTTCATTCCTTGTAGTCTCCCATGGCCTCCATGAATGGGGTTGTTGAATGGCCCTTGGAGAAGTTACACAGGGAATGGACAAGATGGGATTGCTTTATTAAGACCAACAATTTATAACGCCCTGACCATGCACAGTCCTTGTTGCAGGCAGATCTCTCTGGCTGCATTGCATGATTTGCCCTCAGCCTCAGTCACCCAGGCTGTCAGTCCAAAGTTCTCCGGGTGACAGAATTACTAGGCCTGGTGTTTACATCTCTAGTGCTACTTCTGTGCTGGGGTGGTTACCTCCTTCCAGGGTAACAAGATCAAGATGTTGTCCAATACAGACTTCAGGGCCCAATAGTTGTGGATACCACTTCCTGCAAGAGTTCTGCTGATACCCCCAGTTTAATCTCATCCCTCTGCCTCTTGCTGTTGGTGTTGTTGTCTTCCTCCCTTCCCTTGCATTTCTCACCCTTTTATACAGGGTCTCCCCCTCCTTGTGTTCCTCTCTCTCTCTCCTTAACCTTTTACATGTCTGTCCTGTATGCTAAGATCATGTATCGTAAATCGAATCCACGCGACTGAGTGAGCTCCCATCACTTGTCCCAGCTCCTGCCAACCTAGCAGTTCGAAAGCATGCAAAATGCGAGTAGATAAATAGGTACCACCTCGGTGGGAAGGTAACGGCGTTCCGTGTCTAGTCGCGCTGGCCACCTGACCACAGAAACAGTCTTTGGACAAACACTGGCTCTATGGCTTGGAAATGGGGATGAGCACCACCCCCTAGAGTTGGACACGACTGGACTAAATGTCAAGGGAAACCTTTACCTTTACCATATATGCTCCCTGACAATTCCCTGTGCATCTCACACATGATGGGCAGCTCCTATCCTTATGAACTCTCCACTCTGGTGCCCCATGTTGGCTGATCCACTATTGGCACTCTCACCAGTAGTCACCTCTCAGGCCACACCCACTCACGGATGTCACATCAAGAGGTGCATTGGGAGACACAGTGGTGCGCCCAGCCTGGGGAACTCTGTCACTCCCATCACAGTGCTAGAAGTTGATACAACTGCATGATAGTATTCTATTTAGGAGTTTTCTACTATTCCTTTCCTGAGCTCATAAAACTGAGGCTACTGTTTTTTATTGGTATAAGTTATGAAACTGAAATAGTGTGCCTTCAGAAGAAAGTGCTATGATTGAACCATTGAATGCATTTCTCAGAGCTTAGTAAATAATAAATAAAAAGAGCATGTGAGTGTGGTGATCTGTACATAAGGTTTTGAAATGTGGCATTCCACGTTCGGCTTCAGGTCTCTTACACCCACAGTCGGGGCGTATGAGATGGAAATCAATCCTCAACAATGCTTAAAGTAGAAGAATACCTTTCTGAAAAAAACGTGCCCAATGTAGTTATCTTTCCCACATCTTAAACATTCAGATTTAATAAAGAAGTAAAAAATACTTCCAAAATCACCCCAGAAACAAAACTAACCATGTTTATTCATTAATTCTTTGTACTTACAGAGGGAATGGAGCAGAAAGGCCAGTCTCCTTCACCCGTGAAATGCAAAGCAAAACAATCAGAGAACCTGGAGGACGATAATGAGGGTAGGTGGGATTAAACCTCCTTGGAGTCATTTATCAGTTTTTCATTACACAAAGAGAGGCACCATTTAATTCTGAAATTATACAGTCTTCAGTTCATTTATTTGAAAATATTCCTAGTCACCATATTTACAATGCAATTTCTTTATCCCTCCCTAGTTTAGTTTTGCCCTAGGTCATGTAAGCAGAGCAAGATTTCTTTTATCTTCCCCTTGTGTGTAATTTTGGCCCTAAGTTCTTTAGCATTGATGTACTTTCTCATAGGAGAGTGAAATAACCAATATTTGGAATGCCATAATGCAGTTGGTTTTGTTTTCTGTTCGTTTGTTTATGACTGAAAAGGCAAAATAAATAGTTTTCTTGGTTGTAATGGCTATGTTTAGGTATCTGGCTGCACTGCCAGAGGTTGGGGGCTTGATTCTTTGTTGTGCCTCCTGCAGGTGGAGCCAGCCTGTGTGGCCTTGGGCAAGCTGCACAGTCCCAGGGCATGCCAGAAGAAAGGAATGGCAAACCGCTTCTGAATACTCTTTACCAGGGAAATCCTGAAAAGGGTTGCCATGAGTCAGAATGCCATGAGTGAGAAACATTTTGAACCAGGACATAATTTCCACCCATTTATGTACAAATCCACATCTATCTTAAACAGGGTTTCTGTGCTTTGAATTTCTGCAGTGTTTATCTACAGTAGATGACTTTTTTTTTCATTGGTTGATAGTGGCGGTCAGGTTAAAGAAACAGATTTGGATACCCAAAGGATAGTAGCCAACAAGCAGCACAGTGGGTACTGTGTAAAGTCTCTGTTCCATGTGCAGGTGGTTCATGCCATAAGGGTACTCATGGGAAGGTTTTTAGATCAGGATCTTATTCAGCTAAAGAAAACTGCCATGTTATGCAAAAGTTCTTTATTAATAAAAATCATTGCATTCAGACCAGTTTAGTTTTTGGAGAACTGGCATCTATTAAGGGCATGTCCATTCCATTGTATAGACATCAAACATAACATAGGATCGCCAGTTAGAATCAGAATTCAGGTATCTGTGAAACAGAAACATGACATTCACTTCCCCTCTTATCTGTTCTATGCTTCCTGATAACTTATTGTTTCCCAGATGCATATCTCTGGTTAATGTATCCATCCTTGAAATTTCTGGGTCCTCTTGATCCTGTCTTGCAGAACAGACCTCCATGTACCTGGTTCAGTGCCCTCATTCTAACTAGGTGAAAGGCCAGGCACTAACAAGATAGATTTCTGTCTTGTATCAGCTAAGCTAACAATAAGAATTAAGTGAAGTAAGGAATAAGTGTTACACATTATTGCATCAACACTTTAGCAATATACAGTGGTGCCTCGCTTAACGAGCACCCCCTTTAACAACGAATCCGCATACCGATGCGGATTTTGCGATCGCTTTTGCGATTGCATTGCGATGTTGACTATGGGGAAAAATCGCTTTGCGATTTTTTCCCATAGCCTAATTTTTCCCCAGCTGAGCGACAGGAGCTTCAAAGCCCCACCGCTCAGCTGGGGGAAAATGCCGGTGGTGGCCTCAGAAGGACCCTTCCGAAGGGTCCTTCCGAAGACACGGCCTGCATTCCCCTTCGGAAGGGGCATTTTCCCCCAGCTCAGCGGGAGTCCCACCGCTCAGCTGGGGGGAAATGTCGACGGTGGGCGGCGGCCTCAGAAGGACCCCAAAGCCACTGCCGACCACTAACATTTGCCTTCCATGCTCTCAAAGGGCCCGCCTCCAACATTGGAGAAAGCCCTTTGAGAGCTCGGAAGGCTCTCAGTGGCGGCGGGGGCAGGGTAGAGTGGATCCGGATCGCTTCCAGGCAAAGCACTGGAAACCGTCCAGACCCCCCACCCCACCCTGCCGCCACCGCCGCTTGGAGCCGCCCCGCGCCACCTATCCCAGCCATGATCGGACTCCTGGGAGTCCAAGCATGGCTGGGATAGGCGGCGTGGGGCGGTGGGGGCAGGGTAGGGTGGATCCGGATGGCTTCCAGGCAAAGCACTGGAAGCCGTCCGGACCCCCCACACACACCCTGCCGCCACCGCCGCTTGAAGCCACCCTGTGCCACCTATCCCAGCCATGCTCGGACTCCCGGGAGTCCGAGCATGGCTGGGATAGGCGGGTGCGGGGCAGCTCCTGGAAGGCATCCGGACCCCACACACACACCCTGCCGCTGCCGCCACCACTTGGAGCCGCTGACTGGCAGGCCTTTCGGAGCGGCCGCAGGGGAAGGGTTCTCCCGCCGTCATTCCGAAGCGCCCCAGCCGGCCAGCTGTGTGAAAGTGGGGGCTTTTCCTTCCAAAGGCCCCATTTTCACACAGCTGATCGGCGGTTCCAAAATGGCTGCCCGCGCTGCCCTCGCTTACCGAGGCGGCGAAAATGGTGGCCCTATGGAGGAAACCTCGCATAGCAGTGAGTTTTCACCCCATAGAAACGCATTAAACGAAGTTTAATGTGTTTCTATGGGGTTTTCTCTCCAGCATTGCGATGTTTCCGTATAGCGACGATTAATCCGGAACGGATTAATGTCGCTATGCGGGGCACCACTGTATAGAAGATTTATATAGAGAGGGGAATAATGCTGCCTCTTATTTCCAGTTTGTCACTACCTCCTGCAAAGCATCTATAAACAGGTGATGAGAAAGGTGTCACTTTTATTGTTGCCCCTTTGTTCACTTGAGAAGGAAAGGAGAAGGGAGCTGATAAGAGAAGGGGAAAAAAACAAGTAATGAAGATGGGACAAGATGTTTGGGAGGGGACTAAGAAGGGTATCTTGCCCAAACCCACCTCACAGTTCTGATGAAACCACTGAGATTGGTGCAGATGAAAAGCTAATTCCCCATCAATCATAGCCTACCAAAAACATTGTCCCTTCTTTAAGTCCTTCCATCCTTAATTCAGGATCTAAAACCCAGTTGATGTCTTTGTTCCAGATGTGAATACAAAGGGTTAACTGGCCCTATAGAAATCCTTAGCACTGAGATACCACAGGGTGCTGTGGAATGGTAGGGAGCACACATTCACTAGGCTGGCTCTGGATTTATTAACCGAACATTTCGGGGACTCTGTGTTATTTAAGGATCAGCCCGATGCCAAAGCGATGAGAAAAATCTGTAGGATTAATTCTTTTCTTGCCATGCAACAATTAAGAAATTAGAGGGAACTTTCAAAGTAATATCTTGACAGCCCTGCCACAGCCACTTCTGTTCAGTACTTGTACATTTTTTTCCTGTTCCTGAGTTGTAGAGTCATTAATTTAAGAAAAGAACTCAACCTCCTTCTTCTACCTAATGACAGCCCAAACTTGCTTGATAGCAATATGAGCTGAGTAACTCATGGGAAAAGACCTGGCCTTTGTAGCCTTGGGCAAGCTGCATAGTCCAAGGGTGCCCTCAAAAGAAGGGAATGGTAAACCATTTCTGAGGACTATATCTAGAAAAGACTGACAAGGGTTGTCATGCATCTGAATTAATTTGATGGTACATGAGCATAATAAATGAGAACCTAAGAAGCTTGTAATATGATAATGCTGCTTCTGTCGACTGTATAACATTTAAGCAAGTTAAGCTAAGTGCAACATATTCTGATTCCCACTTATGCAGAAAAAAGCTTTCATTTCTGTCTCTAATATGTACCCTTTTCTTTTTCTTCAGCTAGAACAATTAATAAGGAGACAACCTATACTGTAGTTGTTACCATAGCTTATTCGTACTGTTTACTAAATGCTCTGCTTCTCATTCTCTAATGGAAGATGGACTAGCCATGATTAACTAAACACCAGGGGTGGCATCACGTGAAAAGGCCGGGGTGAAATGCTAACTTTGACCCAAATCTTTGAGATGGACTTATCTAAAAATGTCAATTAAATAAGAGAAAGGGAAGGCATGCAATTTGCTTCTGTTCCATTTTCACACAGCATTGTTTGATTTATGACACTTCACTTCTCTGCATTTTCACCTAGGAGACCCATTGTATTAGCTGTGATGTGGCTCTGTGTGTTTATGATCTTGCCCAGGTGTTGTTTTTGGTGCACTTTATCCAAAGTGCTTATGTGCTTTAGTTGAAAAATCACAGGATTGGGCCATTAGATAGATTCATTGTTTGTGCAGTGCTTTTCTAGCATATAAACGTGTTTGACGGATGACCCAATCATCACTGGAGGCAGAGGTCAGCAAATCATCTTTAACACGGTCACTTGCAGAGTAACCCCATTACCTTTTAAAGTGAATTGTGTGAAATACAGCTGAGAAGGTAAGAGGCATAAGTTCCCTGACAAATAGGTATTCTTGCCTCCTTCATATAGAGTGTGCTTTATGCCATACTTTCACATGGACCTGCTTGGAATCTATATGGTGTTCTGGCAGTAGAGTTCACAAAGTCTGGGCAGGCTTATTATTTTCTAATAATCTCTGTTGTCTATACAGAGATTGATGTTTCCAAGGTTCTTTCTCCTTTTTTTTTTTTTACAAATATTTTTGAGGGGGCAGAATCTGTAAGTGAAACCTAGCAGTTCTTTCATTGACTACCATGCTTAAAAGGTCATTTTAAAGAATTTAGAGCTATATCAAGGGTCAATTTTCACATCACAGGTTCAGTCCTTGGTATGGCACATGCAACCACACACAGATCCTGCAGGAGGGAAATTGCCAGATATACATCTTGTAGTTTTAAAAAACTTTTGTGAGTACATTGCGGCCGTTTATTCACATTGGGAATGTCAACAACAGGCTTGAATATGAAGCACCCCGGGGTTTCAACCCAAAAGCTGTTTTACAGAATGCTTAAGCATTTGTTTATGTAACGAGGACTTCTGATATGGTTGAATCAAGAACCAGGAGTACTTACAGATAATATTTCTTTGGGGTATCAGTTCTAATTTTAAAAACAAAAATATTGGGTTGTGAACATTATTTTTAGCTATTGTTGTTGCTGTATTTGTATAAATGCCTTTCAGCTTTTTTCAAAAGTGAATAATCCTCAAAGAAATGAATGAATAGCAGCATTTCGGAAGCTAGCAAAAGGCTTTGTGTTTTGTATCCCTTCTTTGTGAAGGAAGAGACAGGGCCCAGCGATCCCTGTGTGAAGGGGTCTTCCCCTCATTCAAAGAGAAGTGTGTGATGAAGCCTATGCTACAATTCAGGATTTTGCCAGCAGGTCTGAATGCCAGCTTCTGTGTGCTGCGTCACAAAACTACCTTTGCCCTTTTCATCCATTTGAAAGGTGCGTACAAGGAACATATTGGAAAAGGAGCAGGTTGTGCCTTGCAGCCACCGGATTCCTCAACTCTAAATGGACTTGGTATACAAGTTGTATTTACCAAAGGTTCTTTCTGTGGGAGTGAGTCTCTGCATTTTTCAAAATGTGCGATCATGCAGGGAAAGTTATGTAACTGAGAATGAGTATGTAATCTTTTATAATAAAACTAAATAGCTTGCATATACATGTGGGGATCTACTGTATGCAGAAAGACTGAGCTAATGAAAATGTGAGAGGTCGCGGTGGCCACCTCATTCACTACTCCATAGCTTCACTGTGGATATATCTTTAGAATGTGTGGAAAGGGAGCCGTAGTTTTACAAAGTTCATTGAATATACACATTCTACTGTGACGACCTAAATTTGTGTAAAGTTGTCCTCTTGATTCATTTGGCTGGTTTTCTGGCAATTTCACTGTAGACTGCAGTGCAATGACAGCTGGTTTAACTGGCTTAGGTGCAGGGATTAGCCTTGTTTGTATTAGGCCTGTTGTAGTAAATATCACCTTGACAGAAGAAGGCCTCTTTCTAATCTGTACCAGTTGCTCATAAGGTTAAATCTATGTTTTTTTGTGCAGCCACCAAGGGCACCTCTCTGCAATGGGTTTTAGACTACCTGCGATATGAAAAGCATTGATTGATCCTCTTGCTGTGCTATCCCTATGGGCATTAATTTAATTTTCCACTTTAAATCTCAGTTTCATTTGCTGTATTATAGTAAAATATATTGATGCAAGCCATGCATGCTTTCACTGAGCTCTAAAAAACCATTTTTAAAGGTAGCAGGAGTTTTGGTCTGTTTGTAGCTTTTGGTCCGATCATTCCTCCACAATATAGTGAATTTTATGGATTTCTCGAAAAGGACAATTCAAATGAAGATAAAGTACTACAGAATGAGTCCTTTGGGAAGTAATGTAGCAAATATGACCATGAAACCATTCACTGTTTAATGCAAAAATATACAGAAAGGAATGCACTTTTTCATCTAGTTGAAACCTTGTTGCATTTTAGTTTTGACAGTTTCTATTTGTCTTGATGCATTCTAAATATCTGAGTTGTCAGATAATCTTTCTTTATATATTCTATACCAGCTATAGCCAGCATCCCAAAAGTTCCATATGCAAATGGAAGCCATTTCTATACTTGCAACATGTGTATGTTTATATATATATATCACATCCTTCTACCTTTTTAGTTGTATTGGGCCTCACCCATGCTGGGTGGATGTTATCAGGCCTAGATCTTTCCAACTCTCCCTCTCCAGAGTGTTTTAAACACTGAGAGAAATGTGTCATTAGAACTCAAGTTGGTGCAGATTAGCTGTCTTGTATTCTTTTTCTTTTTCTTCAGATAGGTATACTAGCTGTCAGGATAGCTCAGTGAGTTGGCTTGCAAGTTTAATTCACTGCTGGGCCTCCTGGATGAAAAGCCAGCCAATATAGCCTTGGATAAGCCGCATAGTCCTCAAGCATACTCAGAAGGGAGTGATAAACTGATTCTGAATACTCTGTGGCAGAAATCTTGTCACTTAGCATTTTTGTTGTTTAGTCGTTTAGTCGTGTCCGACTCTTCATGACCCGATGGACCAGAGCACACCAGGCCCTCCTGTCTTCCACTGCCTCCCGGAGTTGGGTCAAATTCATGTTGATAGCTTCAGTGACACTGTCCAACCCTCTCATCCTCTGTCGTCCCCTTCTCCTCCTGCCTTCACACTTTCCTAACATCAGCGTCTTTTCCAGGGAGTCTTCTCTTCTCATGAGATGGTCAAAGGTTTGGAGCCTGGGCTTCAGGATTTGTCCTTCCAGTGAGCACTGAGGGTTGATTTTCTTTAGAATTGATAGGTTTGTTCTCCTTGCAGTCCAGGGACTCTCAAGAGCCTCCTCCAGCACCACAATTCAAAAGCATCAATTCTTCGGTGGTCAGCTTTCTTTATGGTCCAGCTCTCACTTAGCATAGTAAGTCACAACTAGAGTAGACCCACTAAATCAATGGAATTTATGGAGGAGTTGACAGCCAATTCCTACTGAGTCAATGGACCTGCTGTAGTTGCAACTTACTGTGCTAAGCAACAGGATTTCAGCCTCTGCCTAGAAAACCCTGAGAAGGGTTGCCATAAGTTAGAATTGAGCCTTTATGCAAGTTGGCCATGGATCTACTCTTAAAAGTAAATAAAGAATCCCGTATTTTTATTTCTTTTTGCGAATCTTTGTAATGCAGTTGTGTTACTGTCACTGTGACCCTCTTCCTCCTCCCTCTCCTCAGTAAGGCACAAAATTCTAATTCTCAAAAGTGACAAATACAGTGTTGTGTTACAAAAGAATTATATATAGTGGCAACCCAGGTTACCTCCAGAGTACTCATCTGTCAAGGAACTCATGTCACAATTCTGCCTGTTATCTGAAAAATGAAGAAAAAAAAGCTCTGATTATATGGCACAGAGGGGAAGCAGTGATAGCTCTGCTGATGAAATTTTAACACAGCCATTGCCTTAAAAAGCAAGTGTGCGCCTTCAGAATCCTGCACTGTCTGGTTTGCTTGATGGTGATGATGACAATAGTGATAATGATAATGACGACATTTACAAGAGAACTAATCTTAAATTTTCTTTTACTGACATCTAGCTCCTTTTACAGTGCTGCTCACTTGATCTCACAGGGCATATGCAAACAACGGGGTTTTATTAATCTGCGGCACATAAAAAGAACTGTGTTCCATTTACCAGCAGCACTGTGTTAATCACAAAAATAGATCCCACAACCTCAGTGTGAACAATGGGATAATCAATGCTGTAAGCAGTGATGCTGAAGACGGGCATTTATTCAAAGGCATTTTTTCCTTCTCTTTCTCTACTTCTTTCCCTAAGGAGTATTTCCCCAGGGGAACGAGGAAAACCACATTTTGCTGGTATCAACCTCTGATGATATATGTTTTTTTTTCCATTTTCATCTTTGGAGAGATATAAGGGGTTGGATTTGGTGTGTGCTTTCTGGAAATAGA
This sequence comes from Pogona vitticeps, assembly GCF_051106095.1. Taxonomy (NCBI): domain Eukaryota; kingdom Metazoa; phylum Chordata; class Lepidosauria; order Squamata; family Agamidae; genus Pogona; species Pogona vitticeps. The sequence goes on from NC_135783.1 coordinate 155,011,403, forward strand.
TTGTTCTGGCAGATCACACTTTTCCCTTTAACAGAATGCTGCTCAATTGTCTCTTGTTTTTGTTTAAGCTATTTTACTAACACAGAGACATGAATAATTAAGACTGGCATTCAAATGCCTCTCTGCTGTGCTTGTGGTTTACTTACACCCACAAACATGCCTCCACACAAAGTTCTCAATATTTTTGTCTTGTGATCACAATCAGGAACAGGCCAGGGAAGAGAAGGAAAAATAACTCAGGACACTTAACTAGACTGATACCAACCGTATCCTTTCTTAGATACAGCTTTACTGTGTCAAATCATGGCTCCATGACAAAGATTCTGTTTCTAAGAACCTGAGTACTATCACAAGTGCTTGACCCAGCCTACTTGCTGGGTCATGTGATAAAGGGCCACCACTATCCAACTTGGGGGATGTCTCATTCTGTGACCATGGGATGATCCCCCACCCAGTTGCCCTAGGACCACAGGCTGCTGCAGCTGACTCTTAGACCATTGCCATGTCTGTCACCCATCCTCCTTTGCGCTGCTGCCTAATGTATCCAGGTCTCTTACAGAGCTTTGTCCTGCCTAGGTAGCGCCAGCAGTAAGCTACCTAGCTAGTTTTGGCAGAGAGATACACAGACCTGCCAATGCAACTGAACAGGTAAATATGACAGATAGAACTGAACAGATGAAAGCTGGAACCAAGCATACCAAGCAGGGTTTTGAGTAACATTCCCTCAAATCTCTGTGAGCTGACACCTTACCTCTGGTTCCAACACCATAAGCAACAAATCAGTTAGTAACACAGCGTGACAACAAAGAAGGGGGAGAGGACTGTGTAGAGCAGATCGTCTTCTCCCACCTAGATCTACCTGAATCACCCAATATAGCCAGCAGGGACGGCTGAGGGGCCTAACAACGAGAGAGGCCCGGAAAGAAAGAACAAGAAGCCGGGCCTTCTCGGCAGTGGCCCCTCAGCTATGGAACAGCCTCCCAACAGAAATCCGTCTAGCTCCCTTGCTGGGTGTCTTTAAAAGCCATTTAAAAACTTGGCTCTTTAGGCAGGCCTTCCCTCCAGTCAATTAATTAATCTTTATTCTTTTTAATTATCTCATCTTGGCAATGATTTACATAAGTGTTAAAATTTGATGTTTTAAATGTTTTGTTATTGTGATGTTTTTATCATGATGTTTTTATCAAAGCTGCCCCGAGTAGACTTTGTCTGGAGGAGGGGGGGGGGAAATCTAATAAAAGTAAAGTAAAGTAAAACTAAGTAAGGAGATAGGGGCCAAGTCCACAGTTGGTCTGTCTTTAAATTCCTAACAGGTGGACCAGAGGGAAGTCTGGTTTGCTGAGATTGAATCCCATCTCTTTTTCCTTTGGAGCTTTCTGACTGGCTGTGGGGCAGCAGTGGTCAGCTAGTTTTCGCTGAGCCAGGGGACTGCCTGATAGCCCCTCAGCTTGCTATGCTGTTCATTTACAGTTCCTCTGCTCTATCATCTAATCAGCTAATTACAGACAGGAATTCCTGTAGTCTAAGTTTCCCACAGCTCCCTGTTGTGTGGCATCAGCTACTACCGATCTGAAGGATATTCCAGTCACTGAGATGGCAGCTGGGTGTTTTGGTTGTTGTTGTTGTTGTTGTTGTTGTTGAAGAGGACACAAGGATACTGTTGGGAGGGAAGACTGAAAATTCAGCTTATAAAGTACATTTTACCCCCATAACATGAAGAGAAATCTAAGCCCCCTTATTGTTCAAGTGGATGCCAACAAACAGCTGGAAGTGTGACTAGGGGAGACTGGAAAGACTCGATGCATTCATTCATGGACTATTGGACACAGTCCTTTAGATCCTAGCCCGAGAGCCCATCTTCTTCCTTACAATACAACTTAAGACAGATAATTATAATTGATGATTGACAAGTCTTGTAATTGATAGAGGGAAATTGCGTTCTGCATGCCATGTGCAGTGTGGATGAAAATCCTCACCTATTTCATCCACACATGTGAGGATAAGAAACCTAAAGGTGATTGTTCTTCCCCATGAGAGTGCAAGATAGTTTATGGTGCTCTAAACAAGAAAAGTGAAGGACAAGGACTAATTCTGTGCAGATTACGGGAAGTGGCTCAAGCAATGCTTTAATACAAACCATCTGTTAATGTAAGTGTGCAAAATGACCACTGCTTCTGGGTTTCTCAGACTTTTGAGGATTAGAAGCACTAGAGAAGGTGTTGCACAAGGCTTGGTGTGTGTGCACGTGCATGTGCTTTGCTTCTCAGTGAGAAAGAACAGTTGTTTTATGAAGAATCAGTTTGCACAAATTAGGGAGACCTTGATGGGGAAAAAAACTAGCTCCCTTAGTCTCACTTGCCATTGTTTGTTTGCATTTGAACTGAACACTAAAAGAGCTTAGATTTCTCTTCATGTTATGAGGGTAAAATGTACTTTATAAATCAAATTTTGTAGCATTGTGGAAGAAGGATGTGTATTGTAAATACAAGTATTCTATACCAACATTCAGTATAGAAGATCTTAATTAAACTAAAGGGAATGAGTGTAGATGGTTGATTTCCATGTATGTTGTGTGTAACTCTCCTTTTTAAAATTTAAGCTACACCTGGAAAGCTGAAGGGTTTAGATAAGTGTGGCCAGATACAAAAGAGGACATGTTCCCTTCACTTTCGGATTAGTGCAGAAGATGTCCTTTTTGCTACTGTAGCTTTTGAAAGCTAAACTTGCTTAAAATTTCTACTTCTACAGAGAAGACCAGTCCACTTTTGCATCTAGCCATCCTTGTTTAGGTAACTTTCACTGTGGCATCTGAGGCAATAAATCTAATTATATATATTAGAAATTAGGCTCAATTAAATTCAGTGGGGTGTCTCAGAAAAACTTGCACAGGATTGCACCATAAATGAATTGCTGGTTGAAATCCTGTTGTTTAATACAGCAAGTCACAACTAGAGTATGCCCATTTGAATCAATAGGATTTATGGAGAAGTTGGTTTACCAAGTCCTTACTGATTTAATAGACTTATGCTAGTTGCAATTTACTCTGCTAAGCAACAGGATTTCAGCCGAAGTCTTGTTTTTCAATCATCATATAAGGTATTTGGCAAAGAAACAGGCTATTTGACAGCAGAAAATACAATGGTCATTATCTTGTGTGTGTAAGTTCTGCAAGAGAACAGTTTTTCTACCAGCACCTCCCGGTAAAAGCCCTGGTTGTTGAGAACAAAGCCCACTGATTAATGGGAGTTTAATGAAGTGGCTGCTGCACTGAGGCAAGGAGACCTCCAGAGCGTTTTTGGCTGGCCATGCACATGGCACGGTCCAAGTTTTCGTAGAAATCAGGGCATTAGGGGAGAGTTTAGTGAGAAACTGCTAACTGAGACAGAGGCTCAGCGGGTGTGGGTTCTTCGCTTAGGTTTAGAGAGTTTATATTGATTCTGTGTTGGCAATAGAATTGCCTGTGCGGAACATGCTTGTTTCCTAACAATTTCCTCATAATCTGTAAATAAATGGATTTTAACAAAGACACTGCCAGACTTTCTTCTGCTTTCTCCTGGGAAAGGAAGCTGGCATAGGGAGACTGCCCTGAGCTTCCTGCCATTTGATAACAGAATGTCTCCTGGAAACTTTACTTCAGGGGCTGTGAGAGGTGTTGAAAGTACTCAGTAAGCAAACTGCAAAGAGTTTTGTGAACTCAAGTTCAGATTCTGAATGCCTGCCAGGTGTTTTTGTCATCACTGCACCTACTGCTCTTAAATACTTTTAAGAAGACGGCTCAGTAGGCCATGTTTTCCTTCCAGTCTATGCAGGTTATCACGAAGCAATTGATGTGGGAAAGGGCTTCGTTTATTTTATTTTTTAAAGGACAGCTTCTTCTCTTTTTTTGCAAGCTTGCACAAGTAGGGGCTTCACAGATTGATCGCTTTGTGTTAAATCCTGCCGTGCTCAAAATAAATTGTTAAGACAGTGAACAAACGACCAGGTCTTGAAAACGGTTAAAATGGTTAAACCATTACCAGAAGCCAATTCTTCTACCTTCCTTTAAACATTATTTCCTCTCCTGAATACCCTTCCTTGCTCTGCTCTCTTTCTGTGCCAAGGGTTATAGAACAAGATGCGATTAAACTTGACCTAAATCATAATTTAATTAAAGAAATTAAGATGACTGAAAGATTCTGTAATGTCAGGCCACTACCCTGGTGATTCATTTTAATGCATGCATAGCATCACAGCACCATTGAGGAATGTGTGTTTGAGCCCCAGGGAAGAAGGGAGAATGAGCAAGTTGTTTAAATTCTGGATCTTTCCTGTGACTAGAATACTCTGCATAGAACAGTCCACTGCTATTTTCCTACCAGCTGTCATTGATTAATGATAGTGCATGCACTTGAAACAGAACACAACACAATAATGTTGTTTAGATAACCAGAATATTTCTGGAAAAGCGACTGTAGATTGTCTGACACCAAATGATTGCCCAATGACATAGTCTTGGGTTGGTCCATCATGACTATGTTCCACCTGGGTTTTGTGCAAATAGAGTGATAGAGAGCTATTGCCTCATCTGCTGTCACCGCCTTACCATTTTGGCAACGATTTTTGCCCATTGGAACCATCGGTATGCGATCGCATTAGCGATCCCAAAAATGGATCGCTATGCGAATTCATCGTTAAACGGTGCGCTCGTTATGCGCTCGTTGTATTTGTAATGAATTGATTTTTGGCTTCATAGAACTCTATGAGTCATTCTCCTGCTTCATTTCTAACCCCAAGGCTAAAATTTCCAACCGCATTTCATTCTGTTTTGCTTACTACTTCTACATTCCAGTCACTGATGATTATAAGTATGTCTTGTTATGGTGTGCAATCAGTTTGCATAAAAGCTTTCAATTTCATCTTCTTCAGCAGCTGTAGTTGGAGCATAGACTTGAATGATGGTTATGTTGACAGCTTTTCTCAGAAGTTTGATGGATATTATTTGGTCAGATCTTGCTTCTAACTGTCAGTGCTAGATCTTGTCTCAGTATTAGAGCCACTCCATTTCTCCTGAGTTTGCCATTTCCAGAGTAAAAAACGTTGTTGTCTGACTGAAAATGTCTGATTCCAGTCCATTTTAGTTCATTGTATCATACTTTTCAGTATCATACTTTGGGGAAATAAATCACCTTGGTGTAGGAGAAACAATGTTCTCATTCACCTGCCCACCCAGAAATCCTTGCTATAACTTTACAGAATAGTGTGATTGATTGTGTGGAAGAACACCTCTCCTTACAGAAGATCCTGCAAACATCTAAAAAGCGGTATACAAGAAGCTGCCATACTGAAGTATTGTCTTTATAGAGCCTATTTGCATGGGGTCCAGGGCAGAAGCTCCAGCGACCAAATTAAGAAGGAAATGCAATCTAGCCTTCCTTAAAAGCTGTGCAACAAACAAAGAATTAAAATGCCCTGCATCAGGCTGCAAACATTTTTGGTTTTCTACATCTGTGATGGGACCAGAAAGTGATGTGACAATGCATTCTCCTGAGACCTGTTACAAGGAAAGTGGAAAATGCTGAAACCTTCTCTCGTGTTACAGCTCAGAGATTTCCTTCTGCTTTCCACAAAATTCTTGTTTCATCCTTCCCCATCTGACCTCCTGGCTGCTTATGGCATCAGCTGTTTCCTTGGGGGGGCTGCCACTGTTGCCATATGCGTGTGGCTTTGCCCCCTTGCATACTAAATGCCACTCCTTAAAAGTGGTGAGAAAGTAGCCAGGCTTCAGAAAGTTTTCTATTTTTAGAGGAATGAGCCCTTTGTCTTCCTTGTGGGTGAAACAGCTGCTATTAAACGCCGGGTTGTCGTTTTTCCTTTGAAGCTACAAATGTGTATATCGACTTGTCCATTTATTTCAAGAAGCTGAGGAAAAGGAGAGCAGACTTCTAATAATAATCAGGAGCCAGTTTGGCAAAGGAAAACAAAGCACACTGCCAGGAATCCTGCTCTGGTGAATGATGTGCTTATTTCGCCTGTGCTGGGCTGCCGTTAAGTTGCAGACGCCTGCTTTTTAAATTGTTTCTCTCTCCTTGGGATGGCAGACAGATGTTTCTATTTGATGTTGGCTATACCTTGGAACTATCTAGATTTCCTAGTCTAAAATGACTTACTGTGTCATGCACAACATTTGCTATCACTTCTAGAATGAATGACAGATTCCTACATATCAATTATTGTTACGAGAGAGAGAGAGAGAGAGACATTATGAGGCAGTTGTCACCTGCATTAGAAATTCTCTCTCTCTCTGTCTCTCTGTCTCTCTGTCTCTCTGTCTGTCTGTCTGTCTCTCTCTCTCTCTCTCTCTCTCTCTCTCTCTCACACACACACACACACACACACACACACACACACACACACACACACACACACACACACACACACACACGTTCCAGGTAGAACACAGAAAAGGCTGTGCAGTTCCCAGAATTACACAAATGTAAAAAAGGGTAATACCAATGAAAGGTATACCAATGAAAATTTATTCATATATATATGGGAGAGAATGCATCTGGGAGAGTCACCAGGCAGTAAGTTTGGATTTTCCATTGCCTTCTAGGGAATGGAGGAGGAGGAGGGAGGGAGGGAGGGAGAACTGATACATGCTATTGCTTCTTTGCTAGAGACATGCACTATTTAAAACCTTTCCATTTGCTTTGCGTCTTGTGTCAGTAGAGAGATGTAATTAGGAAAAGGTTCTTCATCAATAAAAGATGTTCAGTGAAAGACTGTCATTTGCAAACATGTTTTTTTTCATTTTAAATGTTTATTTCGATTTGAAAAGAGTATTTTAAAAGAGTTCTCTAGTATCTATCACTGTTTTCTTACCAGTGTCTTTATTTTTACTTCCTTTGCCTAAGGAAATAATATGCTAACCCTCTCTTCTCATTTATATATTGCCAACGAACTGCCTTTAGTCATGTTTCAGGTATCATTTTTTGACATAAACATTTTTTCCACTGTAAAACATAGTCACAGAATAGATAAATTTTCTCATTTTAAATATTGCTAAAATAGCTTTACCACCGCTTGTAACATTACTTTTCTAGACACATTCAGAAACTTTGACAGAAATGTAGTGAGAAAGTAACTCTTATAATAGCCAGAACATCAGGCATGTGTCTGGCAATGATTTGAGATGGTTCCTTGTCATTTATGTGCCTCTGATCTCAACTTCTGAGAAATCCAAAGATAAACATTAGCCCCTGCATTTTCCTTAAGTGTGAAACCAGTCTTATAAAAGGCCATAGAGTAGGTCATCCTGCCTTGGAAAGACTTTGAAAAGTGCTTTTAATAATGATGTAGCAATAGCCAGTCAAGATGCATGCTGAATCACTGGATCGCAGAGCCTGGAAAAAGTTACTTTGTGGAAAACAATGTTTTACTACAACACCCAAAATCCTGCTTCTCATTTACCTCAGGTTGAACATATTTATGCTCAGAGCTCTGAAACGTTACATTTGGGGTCTGTTACTTATTTTAAAATCCTCTCCAGTGAGCATCTCCACTAGCTGCACTGATAGGGGGAAGTTATATTCCAAAAAAGTTATTTTCTCAAGCTCTGTACTAAATGAGAACTAAATGAGAACTGGAGGCAGAGGGTGGGAGAGGAGACTTAACATTAGGTAAGGCATGAAAACCAGTGACAGGTGTTCCTAAACATTATGATTAAGATTGATAATGTTTTTTGACAATTAATCTCAGGGATGTTGGCAAGTCTTTGAATCCAAGTCCCAAGTCTGAGTCCAAGTCCTTGGTACCAAGTCCTGAGTCCCAAGTCTTGTACAACTTAATTCTGATTTGACAGCGAGTCCCGTGACTCAAGTCCCCATCCCTGATTACTCTTATGTGACATTTAGCCTCTTAGATATAACATGCTTGGAATTACTTCCAAGTGTTAATTTATTATACATCTCTGTGTGCATGCACATTCATTCATTCATTCATTCATTCATTCATTCATTCATTCATTCATTCATTCATTCATTCATTCATTCATTCATTCATTCGACATTGAGTGATATCCTGTTGCGCAGCCTCATGTACACAAAAGGAATTTCAGCAGCAAGTCCTTGTTGATTAACAGCTTGTTTTGGTGGTTCTGGGGTATACGTGACTTCATTGCATTGTGTCCGAATTGGGTGCACCCTGAAATCATCAGATGAAATCCAATCAACAACGATTTGCCTCTGTTGGTGATGCCATTACACACAGAGAGCTGCATAAGAGGATTTCAGCCACTGATAATGATTTCATGCCACATAGATGATTAGAGTATGGCTGCCATTGGATTGATATAATACTCTTCTCACTGGTTAAGGATATCTTCCTACCATAGTGTGCTTTTAAATCACACATATGGCTTCGAAACTAGAGTGAACAAGTTTTTAAAATTAATGTTCTGGTAGCGCTTTTAACAAATGATGCCCAGTTGTGCTTCTGAGGAAGAATTTCTCCATGTAACTGGCAAACTCCATGGAAAATATTGGCAAAAGCATAGACTAGTGCAGTATAAAATAACAAAGCTCTTGGTTTGTCTTGTATGTATACATCACTCTTGTCAAAGGGGAAAAGGCTACTATCACATATAGCTTTACAGTTCTTTTTAGATACTAAATTAGAATAGTTATGCTCTAAAAATCCAGCGTACTTTGAATGGGACTTTCATCAATGAATAGGACTTGTTCCTTCCTTCCCCACTGCACACCTGTAGATCTGCTACAAGCAAAAAGGAGAAACCCATTCCAGTAGTGTTGTATGTTCTGCTGGAGGGACATTAATGAAGTCGTAGTACTGTACATAACTGGAACATTATATGAGTTTCATCTAAGAGATCCCAGTGGTGACATTTGGTTTATTAGCAGAATCATGGTCATGCTTTAAAGGAAAAGAAAAGAAAAGAAACTAGAGGATTAAGCTGTGAATCATAGGGTGGATGTGACTTCCCTCTTTAGGCTTAAAACACTGTAAAGCACTGTAAAGCAGTGTTTTAAGCTGCCTTCTAAATAGCAGTAAAAAGGGGGCCAGGAGATTTAAAGTGTCATCACTACGCTGATGACATGCAACCCTATCTGTCCTTTACCACCACTGCAGGATGCCTGGATTCATTCTTGGAATGGACCAGTGCCAACAGACTCACAGTGAACCGAGACAACTTTGATATTTTGCTCCTGGGGGATCCCTTGGAGAGGTTGGGAGGAATTATCCCTATACTGAATGGTTTTGTCTTCCTGTTTAGGGATCATGTTTGTTAATTGGACATATTTCTGGACCCAGTGCTTTTTTAGGATTCCCATATTGCAGCCGTGTCCAGATCTACCTTTAACCAGCTGAGACTTATTGCCTAACGCTGCCCCTGCCTAGATGAGGATTCCCTTCAGACATTGGTGCAAGTGCTGGTATTCTCCTGGATCAACTGTTGTAATGATGTCTATCTGGGGCTTTCCTTGACGATGACCCAGAGGATGCAAGTCCAGAATGCAGTGCCCAGACTGGCAACTGGTATGAGCAAATTTGATCACATAATTCTGGTTTTGGCTCACCTTCACTGGTTACCCATTGTGTCCTGGATCAGATTCAAGGTTTTGATACCCATGTATAAAGCCCTCCATGGTTTGGGACCACATTATATGCCAGAGCATCTTTCTCCAATGTCATCTGCCCAACCCAGCAGATCTTCTCAGGCAATGTTTCTCTGTGTGGCCCGGAAGTCTTCTATGAGGAGTCAGACCTTCATCACATTGACACTATGGAACCAGCTCCTGGTGGAACTATGCCTAGCCCCCTCCCTGCTAATATGGAGAAGGCAGCTTAAAACACTGCTTTTCAGGGAGGCCTTCTACAATTACGCTGCTTGATGTCACACCTCTGCTCTGCCTTTGCACCACTTGTTGTTTTTTCTGGTTGATTTTACACTTTTAATTTTTATTTTAAATACTGTTATATCTCTGTTTATTTTATTTGTTGTGAACCGCCCAGAAGAGAGCATTGCACCAAGGGGGTGATACCTGAATGAATGAATGAATGAATTCTACTATATTATTGCTACATGAGTGTGCCGCAATAGATATTATGCAACAGAGCAATTCTGCATTCCATAATGCAATTATAAAGATGGAGGAACGCCCAACAAAAAATTATAACTTTGAAACTGGACCTCCAAATTTGGCACAGATGCTCACTGCCATTCATACTTATTGAAAAACAGTCCTGTCAATTGCTTTGTGTTTGAGTGAGACATGATTAATTGATGAAAAAAGGCATCAGTTTCTGGAGTTTTCCTTTGCTTGGTGTCACTTTATGAATGGTAGTGAGCACAAGAGGGTATCCTGTAGATCAGCGGTCCCCAACCCTTTTAGCCCCATGAACTGGCTGGGGAAGGCGGGGCACCCCCCTGTGCTTGTGCGTATGTGCGAAGGGCGGCGCAGTGCTCATGCAGGGGGGTGCACTTGTGCGCATGCACGAAGGGTGGCATAGCGCTCATGTGGGCGCTTGCTTGCACGTAGGTGCAAACTGGCTGTGTGTGGGGAGTGTCTGCGGAGTGGGGGAGGAGGTCTCTCCACGGCCCGGTCAGGCTCAGGCCACGGACCAGCACCGGGCTGGAGACCAGGGGTTGGAGACCTCTGCTGTAGATCACCTTGGCTGCTGATTAGAGATGGGAGTATTCATATTCATATGTGAATACAAATACCCCTGCACATATGGACATAATGAGGGTCCAGCTACCTGGGCCCGGACTGTCCACTCACCTTCTGCTGTTGCTGTGGGCTCCGCTCTCCTTATCGCTCCAGAGCTCACGGTCTGTGAGCGATTCTTTGACCTTGCAGTGAGGCTCATCCTCCTGCTTCCTGCCAGGAGTGGCTCACAGATAGAAAGGGAGTGTGGAGTCCATGGCAACAGCGAAAGGTGAGTGGATGGTCTGGCCCTAGGGTGCTGGACCCTCATTATGTCCACCTGTGTGGGGGTATTCGTATACAAATATGAATACCCCTACCTCTACTGCTGATGTATCCCACATTTATAAAACAGAGGTATTCTGAAGAATTGAATTTCCTGGTTTTTAAATGGGAGTTTGAATTCAGCAATGATGGCATGAATCATCTAGTTAGTTACTAGTTAGGCATCTTGAAATACTATGTTAACATGCTCTGAATGGAGGACTTGGAACAGCGTCTAGTGTGGCTGAGAAAGCCAATTCAAGAGTGACAATCCCTTCCACACTGAAGACAAATGCAATCTGTCCCCTGTCCAGCTCACTGATTTTGTTGCTTTCGTGACTGCCACTTTGCCTCGCTCTGCTGGACAAGGGTCTCTTCAAATTGGGAGAGACCATGATGCAACACCTGCCTCCAGGCTGAATGCTCAGATGTCAGGGTTTCCCATCTGTTGAGGTCCATTCCTAAGGCCTTCAGGTCCCCCTTGCAGATGTCCTTGTATCACAGCTGTGGTCTCCCTCTGGGGTGAATTTCCTGCAATAATTCTCCATACAGGAGATCTTTTGGAATCCGACCAGCAGCCATTCTCATGACATGCCCAAGCCAACGTAGACGTTGCTGTTTCAGTAATGTATACGTGCTAAAAATTTCAGCTCATTCTAGGACTACTCTATTTAGAACTTTGTCCGGCCAGGTGATGCCAAAAATCCATCGGAGGCAACGCATATGGAATGTGTTCAGCTTCCTCTCCTGCCGTGCACAAAGGGTCCAGGACTCACTGCAGTACAGGAATGTGCTTAGGACACAGGCTCTATAGACCTGGATTTTCGTATGTGTCATCAGCTTCTTATTGAGCCATACTCTCTTTGTGACTCTAGAGAACATGGTAGATGCTTTGCCGATGGGTTTATCTAGCTCGACATCTAGGCAGAGAGAGTCATCTAGTAATAAAGCATTACTGCTGAAAAGCACACACTGAGGCACAATATAAAGTGCATTTTGGAAACGGATGTTATATGTAAGGCTATTTATAAAGACAAAATATTTGTGTGGCTTTACTCTTTAAGTTGTACACATTTTCTCTGCAAGACCAGTGAGAGTCTGTGAAAGGTACAGACTTTTATCAAAGACTTGTAATCATCCATGTAATCTAATTAAAAAACAACAACCTGGAAGCCCACTGAAGTACTAAGAAATCAGCCATCCATTTAGGTCAGCTGAAATCAGTACGGGATATTAGAAGGCAGGGAAAGGTGCTGAACTCCAGCATGGCTTTGCTGAATGTGATGCTGGGACACTGATTTATACCAGTTGAGAATCCTGCCCCCAGTGCTGATCTCTGAGAAGAAAAGATCACAACAGCAGGATCTGTAGTTTAGCAGGAAAATAAATGCCTCTACATCAGCTCCACCTGCTGGTTGTACGAAAACATAGCCTGCAAACAAGCAAAAAGAGCAAGGAAACCCATTTTACTGAATGATTGCTAGCGAATGAATTTTTTTTAAAAAAGAGAACCTTTATGAGATGTACAGTATTCACCTCGTGTTCAGTGTTCCTTCTTTCCTTTCTCCTTCTTCCTCTTCCTCCCTCCCCCCAAAAACAACAGTAGTATGTAACTGTGTTAGAAAGAGGAGATATTTGATGAGTAACACTGAAAACGGAGCAGAGTTGGAGATAGAATCACAGCAGCTTGAGAGAAAGATTGATGTTGATCGGTAACAGACCTTTTGCAGGGTCAGCTGATATACATCTGCACATGAGTTTTGCTTGGATCATTTTCTAAGTATGTTTCCAACAATTTTCTTTAAGCTTGATTCTTCCTGTGAACTTACTCTCAGTCTCTATCTTTCTTGCGCTCTCCCTCCCTCCCTCTCTCCCTCTTTTACACACACAACTTGGCAGTGTTGTTTAAACAGCTGAACTCTGTGGTGGTTCTGAGTGCCTTTATCACAAAAGTTTCTGAACTGGTGAGAAAAAAAACCCAACGTTACCTGTTATCATTCATGATTTGATTTTTGTAGGCGGATGCTTTCTCTGCATTTAGCATCTTCAGGCCGAAGCGTTGCTCTTATTTTCTGGTACCTCAGGAAGCAGGGAAATGAATGTCAGTGAAAGCCAGAGAGGATGACCCAGTGGGTAGAACTTAGCTATGTTGCTGCATTTTGTCTTTCCGCCTCACACAGCCTTCAAGTCGTTTGTCATGCATTTTTTTTATAATGTGTTGAGCATTTTGAAGGGTTCAGCTGTGAGGTGAAAATGTTGACAGCTTTATCCAGGATTCCTGCATGCTATGTAACCCTGATTTTAATGAGTTTTTCATGTTTCAAAATGTAGCTATATTAAGGCAATTTCTAGACTGAGCCATTCTGATGGGGGGGGGCTCAGAAAAAGAACAGCTTGGATCCAAAGTAGTATGAAATTGTTGTTATTTTTTTGGGGGGGGTGTTGGTTCCTAATCCAGGGGCAGCTCTGCTGTAAATTCTGATCATCAGGAGGCTCTGCAAGGCACCCTGGAGAGGGAAGCTTTCAGTTGGGTGAAATCCACAATATTTCTGAATCATGAATGGAGGTTCCTTCTCCTTATACATTTGTGGGAGGATGGGCAGGCAGTTGGATCCAAGTTAACAGAAATAAAACACATGTGCAAAATGTCTTGTCTTATATACATTTTATTGCTTTAATAGTTTATCTGAGATTAAGAGTAATTTTATCTAAAATACCCTGTTTCCCTGAAAATAAGACCTAACCTGAAAATAAGCCCTAGTATGATTTTTCAGGATGCTCGTAATATAAACCCTATCCCCAAAATAAGCCCCAGTTAAGTGAAACCCCGCCCTCCACCATTGTGCAACAACCAGAAGAAGATGACATAACGATATTTGAATAAATGTAGATTGTTGTACATGAAAAAAATAAAACATCCCCTGAAAATAAGCCATAATGCATTTTTGTAGTGAAAATTAATATAAGACCCTGTCTTATTTTCGGGGAAACACGGTAGATGATGAGAATTATCACATTTAAGTCAAATAGACCCAGGGTTGAAGCAGGACCTCTTTAAGTAGCAGCAGTCTCTCCCTGATGGTGTCATCATTTCCCCTATGCTGGTGTAATTTATGCAACAGGATTTTGGCCTTTGACAACCTTCTATCTGCCACCCTGTTGGGAAAGTGAATTCTAAATATGGCTGGATCAAAACCAGAACTGGTTGTATGGAGAGTAGATCTGCTGAAATGAAGGGGTCTTTGGGTTAGTCGTAGCTGAATTGTGTCAAATTGTTGTCACTAGATTTTCATTTGTACTCTAGTCAAGATTAAGTCCAGATCCAACCATTGGCTTGTGAATTTTTCTTTTTCTGACCCATCTCTACTTTTCTAGCTTCCTTTATTATAGGCCTGTGCTGTCTGTTGAGCAAATAAGGCATACTGCATAACTTTTTTTTCTTGTTGTTGTTTCTAGGTGACAATGATACTGAAGCAGAGCGAAGTGCTGGTGAGCTGGAAACTCAGAGTAAAGAAGGAGGTTTGTGTTCTGTTGAGTTCTGTTAAAGGATTCTGTCGCCCAGGCTTTCTCTACCTTGGTGAACAATAATCCTAGTCAATGCTATTGACTGCAAACGTTTGTACATTTTCCCCGGATTAAGTCAGGGCTTGTGCAGTTCTCCCATTGGAGACCAGAGTGCTATTCATTATGAATGAATGTATTCCTTCCAGCTCAGGAATGCAGTCTTTCCTGTTAGCAACTGCCAGCGCGTTCACTTCTTAAGGTGGAATAGATCTGATAAACCCTTTAAATAGAAGATGTTTACAGCACTGTAGTGTAAGGTTTGCACATCAAAGGAAGAAAGGAATGTGGCGAACATAAGCTTAAAAAGAGGAAGGGCCCCCTTTGCCTTCAATAAACCTGGACTGTGAAACACTTGCATCATGCACTTACCTTCTAAATCATTATTTTTGAGCCCAGTGGTTTAAAAATTGGATTACCGGTGATTCAGAAAGAGTCAGTGTACAACAGTCCTGAGCTTGAAAATAAGTGCCAAAGATCAGAAAGGAGTAGCTTGAATAAAATGTGCTTATGCATCCTGAATTTCACTTTAAAAGAGAGAGAATATTTTTTAAAGCGAACCCTGTCATGTGTGTTCAGCATGGCTTCCATTTTCCACTTTCCTCTGCTCTTGAGCCACTGGGGGAGGGGCCCCTCTGTGCTCTCAGCAAAAACAGTGGCTCAGCCGAACAAAGCTAATCAAAATAAGTACAAATTGGTATGAAGGTCTTTATACTTTAATATGCTGCACTACATGCTGCGTTATTCTCCATGTGCTTTCAAAGAGCGTGCTCTCTGTCCTGTCTGACCCACTTAACCAGAGCTCTGGGTCTCTTCTGTGGCTTGGACATATTTAATTCAAGGAGCACAACCTGTCTTTTAGTGGAAACTTTTCTATCAGTGCCGAAAGCTTTTCCTAAGACTTCGAAGCTGCAGCAGGAGAGGCCCAATCACTCAATGCACTAGAGCAGAGCCGCTAAGCTATCCAGCCTACATTACTGAGTCATTCGGTTGGCATATACTGCATTGTGGCTGTTTCTAAAGAGCTGAATTTATGTTACAGGCTACAGCACAATCCTTTCCCCTCCTTCCCTCTTGTTCTGGTCTGCAGGAGAAGCACTGTACACATGGCACTATTACCATGCTGCCATAGAATCCCGCAGACTCCGATTATTCAGCTGTTTATTCGCAGCTGCCATGTTCTCTTGATGCTTTCAGATTTAAGCTGCCTTTATCCACCCACCCACCCCTTTTTAATAATGACTCCTTTGTGCCTGCTTAGCAAGCGTCTGCACATGTGCAGTCAGGCATTCAGTTTTCATTGGGACTTGTATAAAAACTTGCGGCAAGAACCCTGTTCCTCATTCCTGCATATCCAGGCTCATTTTTATAAGGGTAGGTTGTTGCAGCATTACAGATAGGTGTTATTTTTACACTGGTGATGACAATCCCCCCCCTTTCCAAATAGACCCCATGTGGTGGAATCTGACCTTTTCTAAATCCCTGAAGTTTTGTTTCTGGGACCTTTTAAGACTCAGGGCTCAGCAGGTGAGGTTTACAAAAGCACACAAAGCGACAGCTAAAAATCACATTATATAGATTTTACTGTCAAACTGAACATTAAAATCAGGCCTGAGAAACACTGCTCTGACTCTAAGTGTTCCATAGAACAAGGCCAGACCTTTAATGACTGGAGTTGGTGTTATTGTGACCTTTCTCCCTGTGAACTTTACATCCAGCTCTTAAAAGGCAGGAGGAAAAACCAAGGATTGTACTGGAAGACCTCCCTTCCACTGCCTGCCTGCCTGCCTCTCTCTCTCTCTCTCTCCCAACATATGGCAAACCTGACGGGGTTTCTGTAGTGTGTGAGAAACTGAAGGCATAGTTCACCATTGCCACCTCTCTATGAGTATCCTTGACTGAATAGGGATCTGAACTCAGGTCTCCTGTCCCCTAGGATCCACTGCACCACACTGCCTCTCAAACTATTTCTATCCTGCTATATACGAGAAGATTGTGAGGTGTGTTGTAAATTATAAAAATATTTTAAAAAAACATGAATAATCTGGAATGATTTAGAATATTTTAAAACCAGGAAATCTCATTTCATGTGGGTTTGCCCACGTGGAACGTCTTTATGAAGTTTGCAGGTTGTGCTTCTTCCTCCTGCTAAATTTTCCCTCCATGTGGGGATGCCTGACTACCTGTAAATCTACATTTACATGGGTAAGGTAATTTTAGGTACCACTTTTGTCTGCCATATTTCCTTGGCTTGCCAAGCATAGTTTGTAGCATTGTATACCTTAAATCTGGAGGCAGGTTCCACTGGTTTATCCAGTGAACAAAAAGGACTCTAAAATGTCAGCTGCTGATTATGGTGATTTCATTTAGGATAGTAGCCAAACTTGGCTTATTACCAGTTTGTTTGTGTGTGAGTAAGTGACCCACCTATTCAGTCCCTGAGCAGCCCAGTTGTTATCTAATAGCTTATTAGTATATCAGAGAATGCTTTGTGAACCATGAAACCTACCTTTTCCCCCCTGGCAAACTGGGGCTACAAGAAGAGGATTACATTATTTATGTAATTTTAATATATACAGATCACAACATACCTTCAAGGAGGTTGGGAGATTGTTCCTTTCCTGCTCGCAGTCACAGAAGCTGTTCTGTGGGTACAGTGGGAGCTCTGAATTTAGCCTAATATAAACTGCATAAAATCAAACATCAACAGAGTAAAAATGAGAGGTATAAACCTGTCAACCAAAAAAGGTGACCTTCAATTTAGAATGCCTGGACAAATCAAAAAGGTATTAACTTGACATCAAGAAGAATCAAATGGTATCAGGCATACATCCGACAGGAATGAGCATACTGAAAATGGATGCCACCATGAAAAAAATCTGTCATTGCTGTGGATTACAAATAACTCATCTATTGTGCAAAGCGTTGTCATGACACTTGCTGGTGAGCATGGCTGTTTAAAAATACAGTAGGACCCACATATCTGCAGGGGGTGGGTTCCACAATCTTCCATGGATACCTGAAACTATGGCTATGAGGGAACCCAATATACAGCATACAAGGGGGCAGGAAAAAGACCACAAGAGGGTAACTCTTCTATATTGCATATGAGGCTGTGACAAACCATGGATAAGTGAAACTGTGGATATTGATCCCACAAATATGAGGGTTCTACTGTAACAGCAGTTAGAGCCAAACAAAATTTAGAAGGCAGACTCCAATTGTGTATACACTTATCTTGGATGAAGCCCCATTCAAAATAGTAGAATTTCCTCAATGTAGATATCATCTTAGTAATCATCTTAGAACTGCAGAGCTGGAAGGGATCTACGTCTACTGTGTACAATGCATTTGCAACAGAGGACACTTTCCTAAACAGAACCTCCTTCCCGATCAGTGTTCCCCCCCCGTGTGCGAGTCCCCCCCAACCTGCATGGGGTGCGACCAGAATAAAATGCCCTAGAAACAATTGCTGTGGGTGCACAGGGAAGGAGGAAAGCTGTCCAGGGGAGGGAGGGACAGAGTCAAGCACGCTCACACAATCATGCACCTTAGAGGAAGCCTTGGTTCTCATATATCAATGATATATATAAATCAAGGGGCTAAACTGCGCCTTTTAGCAGTAGAAAAAAAAACAGTACCATGGTGTGGCTAGCCATAATGATTCATACAGGAGGAAATAAACTGGTGCTGCTAAAAGCTCTTGGGACATTCATCCTGGGATATAAGCCATGTGACCACGATTCAGTACAGCAGAAGTATGGAAAATATTGGAAGAAGTAGAAAACATTTCCCTTGTGTGATCAGTGTCAGTCAAGTGTGACTTCCCATTCCCCTGATGTTATTTTCCCCTTTCACAGGAATATCCCCAGAGGCTACAAACTAAATCAATAATAGATCTGTGTATCTATCTGTTTACTTATTTATTTATTTAATATGCCACCTTTCTTCCAGGACTGGTCATAGAAAGGACAAACACCACAGACTTGTTTCTCTCAAGGTGTACTCCCATTAAATAATGTCCCCAGATACATTGCTTTTGTAAGAAAGATGGGAACTCATCAACATCAGAATGAACATGCTCTCATCCTCAAATTAGGGAATGCTTCTCTGTTCTCCAAAATATAATCAAGAATTATAAGAGTAATTACTCTCACCATCCTTATCCCCATGACTGTACCTACTTAGAATAAGTAAATATTAAAGAGCAAGAATTTTTAATGTTTTTCCCCTTTTCTGTTTGTTTTGGGGTTTTTTGTGCAAAATATAAAAAGGAATAAAATTAAAAAGGAAATCAAATTAAACAAAAGAGTACAAATTCCATTAATTAGAATAATTCCCCCCTGAGTGTTTCACTCATTTGTATCTACATTGGAACTGATGTTATGTAAACTCTCACGCAGCTCAGTGTACCATTGAAAAATTAACAAAGGCCAAAAGCTAATCATGACATGAGTAAGTGGTACATCTGTGAGCAGGTGTAACAGTTTATGATCATTGCTAAACTCAAATTATATCCTAATAAATGTAATTTCTCTCTTTAAAAACACAGATGAGGCAATGCCTACAGTTACAGACAACTCAACAGATGGAAGCGAGACCCTATGCTTGGAAAAAGGTACAGATCACAAAACTAGTTTATTTGGGGGGGGGAGCCCAAATCCCCAAAGGGGATTTTATAGAGCAATGTTTTTTGTTAAGCTGAGGAAAACCCGAACTCAGGCTTTAAAGGCCAGATGTCAGATAAACAGTTCTGGAATGTCTTTTTGAAAATCTTTTTAATGAAGTATTTGACATCGTAGTGGTGCCGGTGGGGAATGATACCATGCCTTTCCAACTTATTATCATTATAGATTTCCTATTAAAAATTATATCTTTGGGGTCTTAGAAAATTCTGATGCAGATGTGAGGGTGGAATGTTCTGGCACAAAAATTTTGTCTGCCTCCATGGAGGACTTACATGGAAAGAAAAGAAAAGGAGGAGAAAAGAAAAGGAGATGGCTATAAAAGCCTCATGCAAAGTTGGAGAATAAAGACAGAGCTGATAAAAGAAGAGTCGTATTTGTTTTCTGCAAACTGTGCTGGGCACTCTGATCATTTAGTCTGTGATTAAATATTGAGAAGTCACAGGAGGTGGGGGGGTTACAAATGACAACAAGCTTAGAAAACAAAGAAAGAGAGTCTACCTAATTTAAATGTTTCCAGCTGTGTTTTACCCTGTTGGGTTGTTTGGTTTTCAGTGTGGAGTGAGACACAGAGTCATACTGCTTCTGATACTCATATACTATCACACCATTAATTGCTTACCCTTTCTTTGAATTCTTCTGGGTATGTCAGAGATGGGTGGGAAACAAGATTTGAAAAATTGTAGCTGTGGTTAATTCAAAGCAGAAATCCTCCTGTCTTTTATGTGCACAGGCTTCTCCACGTGAGACTAACAGATAATTCTATTGCTTCCTCTTTCTTTTTCACTGAGCTAACATAATGATCACCATATAGTAAATTATTTATTTTAAAAGATTTAGTGTTGTATATTTTAAAAGCTGTCCTTCTATTTGTTCTGTGGGAGCGGTGAGTTTCTTCGATTCAGTTCCTGAAAGGCTGTTTTAAAGTATTAATAGAGCTTGTTCTTCTTGACACAAGCTCCCCTTATCATGATATGGCCTATTTATGAGATGTCCAGTCATAAACTCATTTACAGCACTGTTCTTAATGTTAGAAGTGAAGTCCAAGGCACAAAATTAATCTTGTGGTGCTTTAGTTTTAGCTGGTCTGTCCCACCTGATCCTGTGTTTTCTTTATGGAACTTCGGAAACACAAGCTCCCATGTCTTTATTTGCTTGTAGTCTAAGCAATTACCAAAGTTGATATAGAAACTTTAGGATGATTTCAAACCATAGAGTTCAACAGACCATGTAGTTCGACATCCTAGTCTCCCTTCTTCTTGGATCATCTTCCCCCTCCAGAAAGAATGCCATTAGCTTCGAAACAAATTAGCTACGAAGAAATTCAAACTTGATGGCATCTTGCAACCTGGAGTGGACTTTGCAGTTTACACAGATCCAGAGAAAAGCTCAGTATCTTTGGTTGCTTCTAGGGCCCAGCTTTGACTATCCAGCGTACTAGTATAGACTTTATCCACCTCCACGTGACCCAGATTAATGCTGCATGCTCTACAATAAAACATGTTCTTATCCTTTCGTCTTCTTCACCACATTTGGCTGCCCAATGAAAGGACAGTCTCTTCTGCCACCACAGCATGATGAAAGCAGGGTAAAGGTAGTTAGCTCAAGAATTTATATTATAATGACTGAAAATCAGTAGTAAGTCACACTCAGGCCAACTGAATCAATGGAACTCACCAAATCCTCACTGACTCAATGGGCCTATTCTAGTGGTGATGTATTACTGGATTTCCCCTGCTGTATCTTATTTCCTGAGGTAAACTCAGAATTCACCTGTAAAAGGAGCAGCTGGAGATGAAAGTCAGAAAGGTTGATGCCTCAACTGTACACATATAATTGTTTCTATTCTTTGTATGCATCACACCAAACAAGAAAGAAAGAAAGAAAGAAAGAAAGAAAGAAAGAAAGAAAGAAAGAAAGAAAGAAAGAAAGAAAGAAAGAAAGAAGAAACTTTGTAGATGAATTCTGCATTATAGAGCATTCCAGTCTCTACTTTCATTGGTACAATTTCCACTTCAGAAGAGTCAACAAGGAAAGCATAGTGCATGAACACCCATTGTTCTTTGAATCACTGCTTAGCAATCCAGTACTATCTTTGGTCTTTTGGGTTTTTTAAAATTATAAAATAGAATTTAAAGGAGATCTCATTTTGCCTCTTAGTTGGTGCAGGTGGGGAGATAAACAAAGAACCCCAGAGGTTAAGCAGCACTTGGCTCATTGTTTACTGTTAAAGAGATAGATGCGTTCACCAGTTTGTCTTGCTGTATTGCATCTTGAAGCATTGTGCATCTTCAATGCAGGCCACGTTATTATTTGTTTAGGGTGTGGTTCTTTAAAGAAAGAATAATAAAGCAAAATAGAAATTTGGTGTATTATGTACAGATTTTGATAATGTTTGTGTGGCGGAACCCCCACGTCACGCCTGTTCATCATGGGGAGCTCAAGGGCAGGAGCCTATGAGAGGACAGGAGGGGCGGAACAAAAAAAAACCCAGTTAGACAGTGAGAGAGGAGAGTTGGAAAAAAGAGGTTGGAGATAGGGAATTGAAGAGAGAGAGGAGATTGAATTGAGAAAGAAGACAAAGATTGGAAAGCTGGAATGCTAGAGAGAATAGGAAAGAGTTCAGAAGTATAGAGAATAAATAGATAATCAATGAATATTGTAAAAGTGAATAAAAGCATCTACAAACCCAAGTAAAATCAAATGATATTTAATGAATAATCCTAAACACCTGTGATTTACTCCTGTGATTTACATAACAACTATAATATAAATAAATATGTTGTATTGGGAGCACGTGTCTAAGATCTATCTATTTGGTATTGAGGGAATAATACCTGGTGGCAGCGTGAAGTGAGGAAACGCATCCAGAGGGTGGACTTGTGTTTAAGGGAAAATAAACAAAGGACACTGGGTGGATGCGACAGTTATTATCAGAGAATGTATAGTCTTGGGTTTCCATATTTCAAATGGAAATATTTGTTTAGATCAGCTTTTGAGCTGATCCCACAGCTATAAATACTCAACTACCCCACAAACGGCACCAGAGCACAGACAGTGTTCTGACTCCTGTCCTCTGAAGATGCTGGCCACAGAGAGTGGCGAAATGTTAGGAAGAAAAACCTTAAGAACATAGCCAAACAGCCCAGAATACCCACAACAACCATTGGATCCCAGCCGTGAAAGCCTTCAAGAATACAAAGAATACTGTCCATGAAATCTGGAGCATTTGACTTCCCTCCGTCCATGGATTGCCCCCTGCTACAATATGCTCTGTTACTGTGTTATAGGATGGTGGGTACACTTTTTAAAATTTTTGGCCCATCTTTGCTACCCACTGAGTGAGTTAGGTATCTGTTTGGCTGCAGAGCAATTTTGATTCCCCACATTGCCTCCTGGGAGAAGAACCAGCCTGTGTAGCCTTGGACAAGCTGCAAATTCCCAGGGCATCCCTAGAAGAGAATGACAAGCAACTTCTGAGCATTCTCTACCTAAAAAACCCTGGAAAGAGTTGCTATAAGTCAGAACTGAGTTGATGGAATGCAATTTATGAGAATTATCTCACCTGTCTTTTCATGGCAAGACCCCAGAAGCCTTGTAAATTTTCCCAGCCAACCCAAGCCCTTCCCCAGCAGGCACATCTTCAAGTGAACTGTTTGTGATAGACATAAGAGACATGGGGTTCTTTGGGTGTTTGCTAGACTGCATTTCCCATCAGCCCTAGCCAATGGGGTGAGAGGATAAGGAGATGAAATCAAACAGCATTTGGAGGGCCAGATTATTGTCTTTGCTTTGCTCCAAGGGAAGCCCAGTTCTTATACAGCATCTATTCAAAACAGACCAAAAATACAGGCTGGTCTGTATTTGGTTTGTTAAGTGTTGATTGATTGCGTTTTTAAAAGCAGCAGTAGCACAATACTGTAATAGGACCAAATAAGTTGTAGAAGAGACAAAAACATCTTAAGTTTTTGGGCCATTTGCATTTCAATATTTCCTTTTCTGGAATATTATCACACAACTTCTGTTGCATATTCTTGCGTATACACCAAACCAGTTGTTGAAATGTTAGTAATTAATTGGCTGAAGTCCTGTTGCTTAGCGGAGTAGGTCACAGCTAAAGTTTTGCCCTTTTGATTCAATGTAACTTAAGGAGGTTCAGTGGACCTATAATAAGTATAATAAGTGCAACGTATTATACTACGAAACAAGATTTCAGCTGCTGTATTTATTCAGTGTCATAAGTAAATTGTATATCAAGTTGTGAGCTGTGAGCATCTATCTAGTCTTTCCTGCACAGGATTCATCCAAAAGGAGGGATAGAGTTTTTGAGTAATAACAACAACATAAATCATGACTTTGATCATCTAGTAATATGCCAACCAGACTGATTAATATGATAATACCTCTGTTGGCCACGAAATGTAAGAAAGAAAGGGAGAGAGGGAGAGAGGGAAGGAAAGGGAGCTACCAAAATGTTGAGTTCTTGAGACTCTTCATTAAGTTGTTACACAATGTGGGAAGTAGAGAGAATTCAGGAAGAGTTGAAAATGTGCTTCCTTTCCTTTCCTTGTCTGTCTGTTTTCCTTCATTCCTTTACTTGGGGACCACCCAGTTAATTTTCCTTGCAACAGACCAGTTTCATTGATCTCTGACATAAACTGTACCTGAACCCTTAAAATACTTTGCTGGACCATTCAAATGGGGACATACGAAGTGCTGATCTTAGAACTAGTTCTTAATCTCTTATCAGGATCACAAATATCTATAGCAGATTCTTGGATGACCTCATCAAGCTTTGCAGAATGGTTGATAAAATATGGTACGTTGCATTATTAATGAGGTTAATTTATTTTTGGAATCCAAATGCAAAAATAGATGATACCATTGTAGAATTGTCTTAAACATCACATTGATTAGTTTGCCAAGAGGTGGTCTGTGTTTATATATTTTTGGAGCTATGATTTTGAAGAAATAGTGCAGCCATTTATCTTTTCTCCTTTATTATGGTAGTAATCTTTTTCTTTGTTACCTTACTCTTTTCTCACTCTTTCTTTTGCACATGCTTACTATGTTTAAATATTTATGCTGTTAGGACCTTTAGTTTTCTGTGTAAAATTATATTTTATTTTTATCTGTTTGTCTAATTTCTTCTTTTTTAAAGCTTGCCAACTTGCCAACAATGGAACAAGTTTTCATAATTATCAACATCCTTTTGTCCTCTTTGTTGGTCTCCAAGAGTCTCCTTATTTTTGTGACTTTTTTGGTCAATCCTGATAAAGATATTGTGCTCGTTGTTTTCTTTCATAACATCAGTCTATAATTACCAAAGCTCTGTTTAAACAAGAAGACTGCCTAGGATGGGAGCTGCGGAATATGGTCCCCATCAGTAAGCCACCTCAGATGTTGACAGGATGGAGGAGAGCCTCTTCTGAAGACTATAATGCATGGTCAGCTTTATAGTGGAGAAGCTAACCTTTTAGATAACCCTGTCCTAGCCCATTTTCCAGCAAAACTAGTGCAGGCTTAACTTACTTTAACACACAAATTATCTTTTTGGCTGTGGAAACTACTATGCCCCTCTAAAAGCAAGCAAACAGAGGTCTCCAGCACAGAAATGGTGTAGTAGGACAGGGTTTGTAAAGCCCCATGAATTTGTGATCCCTAGGTTTCCCTGTGAATTTTGTCTAGGAGTGTGATATTCAAAATATCACACTCCTAGACAAATTCAATATTCAAAAATGTCTCATTCACCTGAAGACCATACCAAGACAACAGTTAAATTTTCTGGTTTCCTGTGAAAATGATACGCCAGTCACATTTTTAGCTTGATATCCCCTTTTGGGTGAATCCTGTGTGGGAAAGTTGTCATTCTTCACAGGATTTGCAAGAATCCTATGCAGTTTAGCATTACTTCCAGAAAAAAAAAACCCACCACAAAAAGTCAAAGAAATTACATCACATTTTCTGTGAGCTTTCTAGGAAGATAAAGCCATAGAGAGAAATATTGATGTTACCTGTCTGTCATGGGTTTGGAGGGAAAGTTCCATCCTATGGGGAGTGGAAGGCGGGACATCAGGAGGAGGGGCTGTACTGTATATAAATGTGAAGCCTGTGTGGTGACATACTGAGAGATGCTGAGAGGCACTGGGATGTGACGAAGCAGCAGCTGGGAAGAAGAAGCTGTTGTGGGAGTCTGTGTGTCAGACAGGGTACTACTGTGTGTCAGAGTACCAACCTGATAGGTTCAGGTGTCTGTTGGTTAGCCAGAACTGATAGGTTCAGGGTCTGTGCTTCAAGTTAAGGGTTCTGTGTGAACCAAACTGTATGCTTGTATGAGTGAAAATAAGCCACGTTACTTTATCCTATTCACCTGATTGTTTATTTTCCCTGTGTGTATTTTAAATAAACCTTATTCTTTTTATTGTTTAAAAATCCATCCCTGGTCTGGGTGACTTCTTATAGGGAATGGTTGGTGGCAGCTTAGTTAACGTGTGGCAGATCCCAGTAGGTCTGGGTTTGTCACATTGATTGGTGTCCAGCGTGTGGGATACGACTGGTCCAGTTGTCCAGCGGTCCAGCAAAGCCTTGGCAAGTGTGCCCAGAGCAAGGGGGGTCTAGTCAGGGACAGTCTGAGGCGCGTAGGTAATCTTCTAGGTGTACCTCACGGGGAGGTGCGCTAGTAGAAGAACATGCCAACTGGGGAGACTTAGATTAGGGTGCTCTGAGGTAGCCTAGTTTTGGCGGGAAAAAGCTGAGGCAAAACTGCGTAGTAACAGTGATCTAGCTTGCCAGCTGAGAGGCCCAGCAGAGGGGGGTAGGCTCTGACTCGATACTGTTGCAAGTTAGTGCTGAAGAACAGCAGCAATCTCTAGGGAGAGCTGGTTCTGAGGCAAGAAGGAAAAAAGTGGTCGTTTTATTTTGAGGCTTGACTTTTTAAAGCAGCCTGTTCTGAGGGGGGATTATGCCCTTGACTCGAAGCCAAGTAGCAGACATGAGTGAAGTGAAAGACCCCCAGATTGACCAAGGTTCTGAGGATGAATTTGGCTCAGTGCAGGGTGACAGCACAGGAGAGCAGAACCCAGAACTTAGAAAATTGCTCATAGCCCAACAGCATGAACTGAGGATGAGGCAATTTGAAGTGGAGGAAAGGTTAGAGAGAGAAAAAATGGAGGAAAGGGAAAGAGAGAAACAGCGGCAATTTGAAATACAGAGAATTGAATTGGAATTGCAGAGAGAGAAAATGGCGTTTGAATTAAGAAAACTGGAACTGATGAACCAGAACAATAATAATAATAGGGATTCTGAGGGAGGCCAACTGTCTAAGGCTGACCTGAAGAAATTCCCTGTGTACCACAAGGGAGATTGTCCTGAGGTGTTCTTTTCCTTAGTGGAAAGAGCGTTTGTGGACTTCTCAGTGAGGGAAACTGAGAAGATGACCATCATGCGGTCTTTAATCAGTGGTAGCCTGGCTGAGGTTTATGCCGAGATGCCTGAGGAACTGATGAAAGATTTTGCAGAGTTTAAAAAACTGGTGTTTGCCAGACATGGGATAAATGCAGAGCAGCTGAGACAAAGATTCAGGTCCCTCACCAAGAAGCCAGAACAGACTTTTACCCAAGTGGGGGCCCAATTGGTGAGGCTGCTTGAGAAATGGCTATCGCAGGAAGGGACAGAGACCTATGAGCAGCTTAAAGACTTGATAGCACTGGAACAGTTCTATTCAGTCCTGCATGGGGAATTGAAATTCCAGGTGAGGGAAAGGAAACCGAAATCTGTGGCAGCAGCCGCAGAGATCGCAGATTTTATTTCCCAAATAAGAAAGCCCTTGGGTGAGGGGAAATCTGTAGGTAAACCCAAAGAAACCTACAGCAAGTACTCTCAGGGACCAGGGAAAAGCCAGCAAGGGGGAGGGGCCCATGGTGAAGGGAAGCCCTCAGACATGAAACAAAGACCTCAGATTTTGGAGGGAAAACCAAAACAAGATGAGAGAGAATCAAAATACACCAGAAAATGTTATTTCTGTCAGGGAAAGGGTCATCTAATCTCAGAGTGTGAGAAATTAAAGCAGCTAAAAGGAATGGTGCCTCAGAATTCTAGTGGGACCAAGCCAAAAGCTGTGTTCTGTGTCCAGAAAGAGCAAGGCTCAGTGTCACTGAGGGAGCCTGTTGCCATGGCTACTCAGTCTGGAACAGCTACCGCTGCTGATCAGGCTGAGGAAAATGGTCCTCTTGTGGAGGTAAAGCGCTGCTTGCTGATAAAAACAGATTCTCAGTTGTTTGAGACAGCAGGAGTGGACGTAGGAATACTTGACCGTCAGTATAGGGGGCTGCGGGACACTTGTTCCCAGGTAACCCTGTGCCATCCAGATATTATTCCTAGGGAGTTTATAATCCCAAATGAGAGCATGAAGGTGGCAGGGATTGAGGGGCAGGTAATCTCTCTGCCAGTAGCAGAGGTACCTGTCAACTTTCAAGGCTGGAGGGGAGCTTGGCGGCTAGCGATTTCATCGACTCTGCCAGCAGCCGTGCTCGTGGGAAATGACCTGGCTGAACATGTGAAACGGGTGCTAGTGATTACACGCTCACAAGCCACCACGGGGACAGTTCAGGGGGGTAATGATGAGCCAGAGACGGAAGCAGAGGGGAGTTCAGAAGCTGTGGTGGAAACCTTAACCACAGACAGCAGATTTGGACAGGAGCAAAAGGCAGACGCCACTCTCCAAAAGTGTTTTGAACAGGTGACTGACGCCCAGCTAACACCTGAAACCCCAGTGAGATTTCTGGAGAAAAAGGGGATTTTATATAGAGAAACCCTGAGGAATATCTCAAAAGGGGGAGATGGGATCAGAAGTCAGCTGGTGGTACCTGAAAAGTATCGCCCCATGATCTTACAAAGGGGTCACTCTGACATGTTTGCTGCACACTTAGGGGTGAACAAAACACAGCAGAGAATCACGCAGAATTTCTACTGGCCTGACATAGGGAAGCAGATCAGGGAGTTCTGTAAACAATGTGATGTGTGTCAAAGGCAGGGGAATAACCGCGACCGGACCAAAGCAAAGTTGTGCCCTTTGCCTGTGATTGACACTCCGTTCAAATGCATAGGGGTGGATATAGTGGGACCTTTGCCCAAGGCCACAAAGAGGGGGAACAGGTTCATTCTAACAATTGTGGACCATGCCACAAGGTATCCTGAAGCCATACCCTTGACTAACATTGAAACTAACACAGTGGCCGATGCTTTGGTGGGGTATATGTCCAGGATGGGATTTGCCTCAGAGATAATCACAGATTTGGGAGCATCGTTCACATCAAAGCTCATGAAACGCTTATGGCAAATCTGTGGAATTAAGCACAAGGAAACCACTGCTTATCATCCTGAAAGTAATGGGTTAACTGAGAAGTTCAATGGGACTCTAATGCGCATGATTAGGGCTTACTTGGCAGAGAATCCAAACAATTGGGACCAGAAGCTGCAATCCCTTTTGTTTGCTTATCGATCAGTGCCACAAGCCAGTACCGGGTTCAGTCCATTTGAACTTTTATTTGGGAGAAGGGTGAAAGGGCCCCTTGATTTGATCAAACAAAATTGGGAGCAGATCACCCAGGATGACCCACAAGACGTTGTGACTTACATAGACACCTTGATGAATGACCTAAGGAGAAATCTAGAGCTGGCAGCAGAAAACCTGCAAGCTCAGAAGGTCAGACAGAAAACATGGTATGACCACAAAGCTAGAGAGAGACACTTTGACCCAGGGGAGGAAGTGCTTTGGCTTAGGCCCTGCAGAGAGAATAAACTGCATCTCAAATGGGCAGGACCATATAGGGTCATTTCCAAGATGTCAGACCTGAACTACCTAATAGAGCAGGAGGAGAACCAAGCAAGGAGGGTGGTTCATGTGAATGCCCTAAAACCCTACTACAGAGGGGAACAGAGGGTTTTATTCGCGATAAAAGCAGCTGAGAGTGAGGAAGCTGAATTACCCTTCTGGGAGGGTAGAGGGGAAGTAAAATACAACCCAGAGGAGGTAAAGATCAGTCCTGCACTCACCCAAGACCAGCAGCAAGAACTAAAAATGCTGCTTAGTAAATATCAACAGGTGTTTTCCAACAAGCCGGGGATAGTGAAGGGAGTGATGCATCGGATCCACACAGGGGATGCACCCCCGCAGGCAGTATCCCCATACCGAGTAACGGGACCCTATAGGGACAAGGTGCGGAAGGAGCTGGACGAGATGCTGAGGGAGAACATAATCGTCCCCTCTTCTAGTCCTTGGTCCTCTCCGATAGTCCTTGTGGACAAGCCTGATGGGAGCATTAGGTTTTGTGTTGATTACAGGAAATTAAACCGTGTAACCACTCCTGATGCCTACCCAATGCCCAGGCTAGACAACCTGATTGAAACCATAGGGGGTTGTCGGTTCATCTCATCATTGGACCTGGTAAAGGGATATTGGCAATTAAGAATTGATCCCAGGGATCAAGAAAAAACTGCCTTTTGCAGCCCTTTTGGTCTCTATGAGTTTCGAGTCCTGAGCTTTGGTCTCAGAAATGCACCAGCCACATTCCAAAGGCTGATGGACCAGACCTTGGCAGGGCTCAGTGACTTTACAGTGGCCTACATTGACGACATAGGGATCTTCAGTAATACCTGGGAAGATCACCTGATACACCTGGAGTTAGTGCTGCAGAGGTTAAGTGCAGCAGGGCTAACAGTAAAGGCCAGCAAGTGTCAGCTGGGTAGCCCAGAAATAAAATACTTGGGTCACATGGTAGGGGGAGGAATGATAAAACCCCTGGAGGCCAAAATAGAAGCTGTTCGTGATTGGCCTAGACCCAACACCAAGAAAAAAGTCAAATCATTTCTTGGGTTGGTGGGCTACTACAGAAAGTTCATCCCGAGGTTTAGCGAGATTGCGGCTCCGCTGACCGATCTGACGAGGAAGAAGGCTGATGACCGCATCCCGTGGACCAGCGACTGTGAGGAGGCGTTCCAGAGGTTGAAGGAGGCGTTAATCAACTATCCTGTCCTGCGTGCTCCAGACTTCGACCGGGAGTTCATCATCTACACCGATGCGTCTAACAGCGGGGTAGGAGCAGTTCTGTGCCAGGAGGATGAGAATGGTGACCAGCATCCAGTGTCCTACCTGAGTAGGAAGCTTCAAAAAGGTGAGAGACATTTGGCAACCGTGGAGAAGGAGTGTTTGGCCATAGTCTACGCGATCCAGAAGGCCAAGCCTTACATCTGGGGAAGACATTTTATTCTGTGTACTGACCATTCACCATTACAATGGTTAAAGACAATGAAAACCCACAATAGCAAACTTATGAGGTGGGCTTTAAACCTACAGGACTATGACTTTGAAGTGAAGGTGGTCAGAGGGTCAGTGAACTGTGTTGCTGACGCCTTATCAAGAAGACCTGAAGAATGAAGACGGCGAAAGAAACATGGACTATATATGTATATATTGATGACAAAAAGTTAAATGTACCTGGTTTTGAATTTGGTTTGTATGAATAAAGGTAAATTGATGTAATGTATATGGTAAATGTTTAAATGCCTAATTGCTATGGTTAACTTAGAGTGTAAGTATAAGTAAGTATGATATGATATGGTATGTATAACTGTTGTTGTGTATTTTACCTAGGTTGTTTTTTGGTGAAAAGCACGTTAGCTTTCCCCCTACAAAACAACTTATAAAGAGGGGAGGTGTTACATACAGCACTGATGTTACCTGTCTGTCATGGGTTTGGAGGGAAAGTTCCATCCTATGGGGAGTGGAAGGCGGGACATCAGGAGGAGGGGCTGTACTGTATATAAATGTGAAGCCTGTGTGGTGACATACTGAGAGATGCTGAGAGGCACTGGGATGTGACGAAGCAGCAGCTGGGAAGAAGAAGCTGTTGTGGGAGTCTGTGTGTCAGACAGGGTACTACTGTGTGTCAGAGTACCAACCTGATAGGTTCAGGTGTCTGTTGGTTAGCCAGAACTGATAGGTTCAGGGTCTGTGCTTCAAGTTAAGGGTTCTGTGTGAACCAAACTGTATGCTTGTATGAGTGAAAATAAGCCACGTTACTTTATCCTATTCACCTGATTGTTTATTTTCCCTGTGTGTATTTTAAATAAACCTTATTCTTTTTATTGTTTAAAAATCCATCCCTGGTCTGGGTGACTTCTTATAGGGAATGGTTGGTGGCAGCTTAGTTAACGTGTGGCAGATCCCAGTAGGTCTGGGTTTGTCACACCCACCACAAAAAGTCAAAGAAATTACATCACATTTTCTGTGAGCTTTCTAGGACGATAAAGCCATAGAGAGAAATATTGCTGCAATGAAAATAGAGAATTTCCTCCCCGTCCTTTGTTTCTCTCCAACATTGGGAGCTGTGAGATCCACATTCTTGACTTAGCTACAATCCTCAGAGTAGCTGGAAAGGAAATTCGTTTTAACCTGGAAAAGTATCATGTTACAACCTATCCTTGCTATAATGTACTTGTTGAAAAACACTCCTAACAATGGCTTTGTGTTTGATTGTTAAGTGGCTAACTGATGGAAAAAGAGGTCAGCTTCTGGGATTTTCCCTTGTGTGGTGTCACTTTGTGAATAGTC
Source organism: Pogona vitticeps (assembly GCF_051106095.1). Classification (NCBI taxonomy): domain Eukaryota; kingdom Metazoa; phylum Chordata; class Lepidosauria; order Squamata; family Agamidae; genus Pogona; species Pogona vitticeps. The sequence goes on from NC_135783.1 coordinate 155,043,229, forward strand.
ATGAGCAGAAGAGGGTATCCTGTAGACCAATATTAATTACTACCATTGTCATTGTCAAAATTCAGGCTGCCCTCTCCTTATGTAAAGCATCCTTTTTCCTGCTGGTATGGCAGGCACAATATTGGGGAGCAATATTGGACCATTTCTTAATACTTTTGAGTCATGGATACAGAAGCAAAATATCCCATATCCATAAATCAGAAGGTGGTTTTTTTTAAAAGTATTGAATGTCTATTATATGTGAATGTCACTTACTGCAAGTATCCACAGCTGATTTTGAGCATGTGACCTGTAGGAGAACATTTCTATGTCACATTAGCAGTCAGCATGGTTATTAGTTCCTTCATGTCCCAAACTAATCGTGCAGGGAGAAAAGTGGTATCTGCCACATTATATAATTCTACCACATAATGCATGCATTTTAATTCATTACAACTTAATAGAAGTATAATTGTACATTTGAAGCTCAACTAAATCAAATCATATGTTAATTAATCTTAAAAATAAAGTACCAAGTGTTATATTTCCAGGTGTTCTTAGAAGTTTAGGCTCCTTTGGGAATTCTGTATAGAACATCTTCCTGTTTTTTTCTGCTGAGCTGAAGTGAAGAAGGTGTCAGTCATCTAAGAAATGTGTTGTATTTAAGTGAGACTTTTTTCATCCATTTGAATTAGAATTTAATCTTGCCAGACTCTTTTCAGATATCAAGAGGTTTATAAACAGCACAAGGTTATATAGATTCTACAATTCATTTTCATCCAGTTGTTTATTCAACAGGCCTGTTGTTTCTTTCAACATCTTTGGAGAAATAACCAAAATTATATATGAAACTAACTTGAAATGTTATTTCTTTACATTCAGATGAATAACATTGCAAGAAATTGAGGCTTAAACGCAAATATTATACACAATGCCCCAAATACTGTTGTGCAGTTATAGAAGTGTAACTTTTAGAGGCCAGTTGATTAGGAGACATATTTGGTTATTAGCATCTTTCCCCCAGGACACATGTGGCATATTTAATATCCAGAAGCTCTTGTTGTTGGGAAGATGTTGCTTCTGACAGGAAAACATTTGAGAGTTTCAGATGAGATGACCTGAACCTCCACTTGAGAAGCCTCAACCATCCCTAAGAGCCCTACAGAGCTTTATAGACCTCCTAGGAAAAACCAGACACCTGTGTCTTCACAATTGGCAACTACACTGGGGAGTAAATACAGGGCAAAGAGGTTAAATACACTGTGACTCAGATGAATATTTGCACCTTGTATTATCCTCCCTTCTAATTCATTTGCTCCATGCAAGACAAATAAATTGAATGCATGAAAAGTTCTCAATTTTCCTTCCGTTTATTAAATAGCCATATGCAAGCAGATAAAAATGACTACGTGAGTGTACAGTTGTATATCCAGTGTACGGTTGTATATCCAAATAACTGAACTATAAAACTCAACAGAAAGTTATAGAAATAAAAGTATAATAACTTAATCAACTAAATAAAAATATATAAGTAACTACTCTAACCAAATTAAAAGTGCTCCAACAAAAATTAATATCCTGTTTCAAAAAGAAATCATAAACTTGTAAGTAAAGAGTTACAAAAACTTAATAAAAGTTTTAAAAATACATATTCTCTAAAGTTGTAAATGTTTAACTCTCAATTAAGTCACATCCATGAAACATAGCTTAACAAATTTATATAAGTAAGAAACTATACTAGATCATAAGCAATTATAAAATCACAACAGCACACAAAAAAACCTTAATTCCCCCCCCCACACACACACACGTTTTCTGCCTCAAATGCCATTTTCTAGATGTCTTGCTCTTTACCCTGCCTATCTTTTCTGGCAAGTATTTATATCCTTATTTATCCCTTCTTTAATGTCAGCATTCTTCTCTGCAACCTCTGATGGTCTCGGAGTCTGAGTCTTCAAAAAAAAAAAATTTAACAGGATTGTGTATCATTCTTGGTTAAACGTGATGGAAGTTGTAGTTCAACTGGAGAGACACAAGTTCTCTGTACCTCATCTAAGGACTTTCAGCAATCTCTCTTTTACCATGCCTTTACCTGCTGAGCATGATTGGAAAATGGCAACATGTGATAGCAGGGTAGAGAAAGAAGTCTCCATTTGGTCCCTCCCCTTTAGCTACAAAGTTCTGTGGATCCCCACCTGTTTTCTCCCTCAAATAAATTGCATGGTGTGTTTTGCCATCTTTATTTGCACAGTTAAAATGGCTGCCTTTCTGCATTCTAGTTGATTTAGAATATAAAACATCTTTATTTTTTTCTCCCGGTTCTTGTTACTCGCCCTGCCACTTTTAAAATTCTCCAGTCAAAATGTCACTGTTGAAACAGCACAAAGCATCTAGTTATTACTTTTTAAATTAAGGGTATGATAGGCAAGTTCCATGTGTCTTAATTGTCCCTGTTTTCCCTTTGTGTTGTATTAACCTTTATTACACCCTTCCATTTGTTGATGACTCATTTGTCCTGTTGTCTTTCATAAACAATCTTCATGAATCTGGTACCTTTCACAAACCAGACGGTGCAGCTATTTAAAACTCATTCCCACAGATGATGGGAAAGCTGTCATCTACTAAAAAGTAGAACAGATAGAGTGTCATCTGCCATTCATCCTTCATTCTGTTCTTGAGTGTGCTGGTTTGTTGCTTGATTTGTTTGTCTCAAAGCTGCGTTTTTGTGAGCAACCTTTTATTTTCACAAGCACATAAGCATATCATAATGCATAGTCTTTTGATACGGAGTGCCTTGTACATTTTATAGCAAATTGGAATGGATTCGCAAAATATTTGCTTTGATGATTGTCATATACAGTCATGGCCAAAAATATTGGCACCCTTGCAATTCTGTCAGAAAACGCAACCCTTCTCTCAGAAAATTATTGCAGTTGCAAATGTTGTGGTACTCACACGTTCATGTCTTTGGTTTGCATTGGAACACACACACACACACACACAGACACACACACACACACACAGACACACACACACACACACACACACACACACAGACAGACAGACAGACAGACAGACAGACAAACAGAGAAGAAAAGTTAAATCTGATACAATCTGACATAGAAACCCAAAAATGCACTGGCCAAAATTATTGGCATCCTTAACTTAATCCCTTTGGAAAAAATAACTAAAATCAATTGCTTCTTGAAACCATGAATGAGTTTCTTAAACTTCTCTACAGGAATTTGGGACCACTCTTCTCATGCAAACTGCCCCTGGGCCTTCAGATTTGAAGGATGCCTTCTCCCAACTGCTGTTTTGAGATCTCTCCACAGGTGTTCTATGGGATTCAGATCTGGACTCATTGCTGGCCATTTCAGAACTCTCCATCGCTTTCTTTGTAACAATTTCTGAGTGCTTTTTGAAGTGTGTTTTGGGTCATTATCTTGCTGGAGGACTAAAGACCTCTGGTGGAGATGCAGCTTTCTGACACTGGCCACTACGTCATGCCCCAGAATTCTTTAGTAATCATCAGATTTCATGATACCATTCACACAGTCAAGGCACCCAGTGCCAGAAGCAGCAAAGCAACCCCAAAACATCTTTGAAGCTCCACCCTGTTTGACTGTAGGGACTGTGTTCTTTTTCTTTGAATACCTGATTTCTTTTTCTGTAAACAGTGCCATGATGTCCTTGACCAAAAAACTCTAACTTTTGTCTCATCTGTCCCCAGTATGTTCTCCCAGAAGGATTGTGGTTTTGTCACACTCCGGTTTTGGCATACTCCAGTTTTGCCTTTTTATGCCTTTGTGTCAGCAGTGGTGTCTTCCTGGGTCTCCTACCCTTTTCCTTCAGATGGCGACAGATAGTGCGAGCTGGCACTGTTGTACCCTGTGTCTGCACATCAGCTTGAATTTGTTTGGAAGTTAATCTGGGTTCTGTATCCACCATTCGAACAACCCTTCATTATAATTTTTTAGTAATTTTACTCTTCCACCCATGTCCAGGGAGCTTAGCTACAGTGCCATGAACTGTAAATCTCTTGATGATATTGCGCACAGTGGACACAGGAACATTAAGATCTCTGGAGATGGACTTGTAGCCTTGAGATTGTTGATGTTTTTCCACAATTTTTTCCCCTCTCAAATCCACAGACACTTCATTCTTTTCTCCATATTTAGTGTCACACACAACACAAATGTTGATTCAACTTCTCTCCATCTTAACTGGTTGCAAGTGTGATTACTATATTGCCCACACCTCTTACTTGCGACAGGTGTGTCTAAATACAAATTAAAGGAGCATCACATGCTTGACAAGCAATTATTTCTTACAATTTAGACAGGGTGCCAATTTTGGCCATTGCATTTTTGGGTTTCTGTGTGGGATTGTATCAGATTTGACTTTTCTTCTCTATTTTTTTGTGTTGTTCCAGCGCAAACCAAATAAATGAACATGCGAGTACCAAAACATTTGCAACTGCAACAATTTTCTGAGAGAAGGGTTGTATTTTCTGACAGAATTGCAAGGGTGCCAATATTTTTGGCCATGACTTTAGGAACATCAGTACATACAAACTTAATTTCCTGTTGGCAAGTCCTAGTTTCCTGTGTCTAACTGCTGTCATATGATATCTACAACTTCTTTTGCACTGCAAGAAACAGCTCTATGACCCCTGCTGAAAGCACCTTCCCTTGAGCCATATGGTCATGGAGATTATAAACATAATTCTATTTCTTATTTCCCCAACTTGATGAAAGTTATTTAAATCCATTTCAAGCTGACTTTCAATCATGGCTAGGATGGAAGGTCTGTTGGTTACTCTGTTGGATAATCAGTATCGTCTGGCATTGAGGGAATGGTAACTCATTGACTTGAAAAGTTTAAAAAATTTAAGTACAAGTAATATAAATGAACAGTCACACAAACTATATGGTTGAAACCCCACCCACAACAACTGAGTGATTCATTCTCATATTCCAGATCTTACCATATGTATTTTATGCTTTAAAGCAAGAATGCCTTAATTATCTTTCTCTCAACTGAATAAGTGCCCCTGAAAAAAGTGCACTTTAGTATTTTCAGGTATCACAATATTTATACTTTTATTTTATTTATTTTTTAAAATCAGACTTTCCTCCTACTCTTGCAGTTTTAGAGTTTCAGAAGAAGGTTTCTTAGTTTGATCTTTCAAATAACCAAGATAATTCATTTCCTACATTTAAAAAAAAGGCTGCACTTTGTTCTACAGAAGGTGGTCCTCTGTTTGAAGGGCTGTCAGAAGCTAGTCCTTTATTTGATGGCAGTGTCCTCCCTTGGAATTGCTGTCTAGTCTAAACGTGATTTAAATGTAAACAATTTCAGGAAAGGAGAACAAACAGCCTTGAAGTTGCATATTAGCATTTAGTAGCTGAAGTGCAGATTGTGATGACACACAGACCACAATGTCCCCCACTATGTTAAGATATTTCTGTTTAACACATCATTATTATTTAAATTCTCCCAAATTGCCATTTTATAAAGATGCATTAAGTTCATTGTGTAAAACAGTGGTTCCCAACCTTTACAGATAGCAACTTCCAGAAGCCTTCACCACTACCTGTGCTAGCCAAGAACGCCTCAGTTACCAAAAGTTGGTTACCACTGGTATAATACATTTTTTCTCTGTTCATGAAGCACAGGAATAGGGCAGTCATTCATCAGCTTCTGTGCACAGTGTTACTTGTATATTTTTTTTGTCTTTTACTACAAAATACTGTACAACTGCCATTTTTCACAGACTTACTAACAAATTAAATGAGTGGTTCTCTTTTATTCATAGTGTCATCCTTTGCATTTTTAACATTTCTTCCGAGCTAAAACATGGTGATTCATCTATGCTGCGTAGCAGAACAAGATGTGTTACACTTTAGAAAATACGTAAATAAGACATCCAGGGCCCAGCTGGGAAAATGATAGAAATCCACTTAATATTCAGCTCTGCATATCCTCTCTTAATAAGGTTTTGCCAATTTTTATGTTTAAGCATTGCTGACTTATGTGATCAAGGACAAAGGCATAAGGTAGGATTTAATATGGTAAAAACATGTTGTGATAGCAGTAAGTTGTAACTTACTTTCAAGGGTTTATCTCTGTAGCTGGGATGGCCCTATCATTAGGTATACTCAAGTAACTGTGTCAAGTGGCAGATACTAGAGACTGGCTGTGAGGTATTAGAAGGCAGAAGTCTGTGTACCTAACCAAAGCTTACATTGTTAAGGCACAATAGAGGATGCTGCCTAGTCACCAGTTTTGAAATATAGTAGGATCCCCATATACACAGGGGATACGTTCTAAGCTCTCCCCATCCCAGATACTGAAAAATGCAGGTAGCGAACCATATATACTGTACTTTTAAGGACAATAACCAATGAACATATATTTCTGTGTTTTTTTTCTTTTTTATATTTTTAATATTTTCAGGCCATGGAAAAGTGAAACTGTGGATATTGATCCCACAGATACAGGGTCATACTCTAAATTGTAATAGTTGGTTGGTTTTTGTGCATGGAATGGGAGAGGATGTCATTCTATTCTTTGCCTCAGACTATATATATAAAATAGTGGAGGGGGATGCTGGCCCTCATTTGTGAGTATGAAAGACAAACTATCCTAAAAGAAAGATTATGAAGTATACACAATGATTTCTTTGTCCTCTTCACTGCAGTGGAAAGTAGCAAATATAAAAGACCTTGATGAAATCATTGGAGACTGACATGTTACTAGGCATTCTGGGGGAAGCACAGAGCAATATGCCATAATTATCTTACCTATTACAAAAATTACTTTTGACTCTGTAGCTTGCCAAAGCTAGAGAGGGGGTCACTGACTGTGTTACTTTGCATGTGTGTGTATGTGTGTGGTTCCGTCACCTGACCTTACCCTTGCTATAAGGCCATTTCCCCCTTTGCTATATATTTAAGCTAATCTTTTTACACTTGTCATACATTTTCTATTAACTGGATTTTCTTTATGAAAGTGGGTTTACTAGCTTCCTTTATTTTATTCCTGTTAATCTTAAAAGTAAATCTGTCCTCAGGCCCTTAGGCTGAAATGTTTGATTTAATATTTGCATTTCAGGAGAGTCTTCAATATAGTCTTGACCTTAATGATTTTGAAGGTCAAAATCTGCATACCAATGCAATACCATGCTCGGCAGTTTAATAACATTGCCTTGACTCTCCAAGTTGCTCTCTTTCAGACATGTCTTTATCCAGAAATAAAATGAAGGACCTTCACATCCTCTAGTAGCTGAAGATTCTATATTATTTCACTGTGGTATGATGATGTACAGTGTAATTAGAAAACAACTAGAAGCTCTTATGAAGAACTATTCCCCAGTCAGTGATGTGCAGTGCATCCAACTCCCTGAAATTAAAAAGCATTCCTTCTCTGACTCTTAAGAGAAATCAGGTACAATAAAACTAAGAGAAGAATATGGTCATCAGGGAGACATAGATAATTGATACTTTACAATGCAAAATGGTTGCTCTATAAATATTAATATACATAAATCTGTAGTTGAGATCCAACGTGTTGCTCTGCGTGTGCCCAGTGAAGTTTCTTTTCTTTTCTTTTTTGAGTTGAGTTGAGTAGAAACTGGGCTTTATTGAAAAATTATTTTTATATCAGTTCCCAGACTTGTCATGAGGTATGGGGATGAGAGAGGAGGTCCAGAATCTTAGTAGGAAAATCATACTGTGATTTCTAATGCCACTTAAGGTGAAGGTTCCCCTTTACATTTTTAGTTTCCAACTCTAGGGTGTGGTGCTCATCCCCGTCTCCAAGCCGTAGAGCCAGCATTTGTCCGTAGACAGTTTCCATGGTCATGTGGCCAGCACAACTAGACACGGAATGCTGTTACCTTCCCACTGTGGCGGTAGCTATTTATCTACTCGCATTTACATGCTTTTGAACTGCTAGGTTGACATGAGCTGGGACAAGCGATGGGAGCTCACTCCGTCACGTGGATTTGATCTTACGACTGTTGGTCTTCTGATCTTGCAGCAGAGAGGCTTCTGCAGTTTAACCCACAGTGCCACTACGTCCCTGGTGGCAGTTACTTGCTAGTAAATAAACCAATGTTCCAGTGGCCAGTATTTGGCTAGTATTATTTGTAAATATTTAATTTGCTAACTGAATATGTTTTGCCTCAATACATAAGTTAACTACAAAGGTAATGTGGCTCTGATAGATTACCTTCTCTTTTTCTTCTGTCCTTCCACATAGCATGGCATGCTTGACTTTTCAGGGATCTTTTTCCGCAACGCCTGCTCACTGCTTTGTAGCACGTGCTTGTCTGGGTCCTTCTGAGTGACTGGATGGGGCTTTTGTTCCTTCTACTTCTGTGATTTAATTCCTAAACCTCCCTATAAGTTATTGTGATCATATTAGCAGAAAGCATTTTAAAATTCAAAATAAGATTAATAAAATGCAGTGGATTAGTTTGAGAAGCTTTAACATAGATAATTCAGGGAGGGAGCTGTGTATACGTAGAGTTCTGCTCCAAAAGTTGACTTTGTAAACTTATTGCAATTTCCATCAAGAATCTGTGTGGGTAATTAAATATTTGCCTTGGGGAATTATTTGCAGTTAATTAAAATCACGAACTTACGATGCATACCTGCTTTACAGATTATTAAATTTGGATCAGATGTTAACTACCCAGGTTTCTCCTATATCCCGCAAAGATTGTTTTTGGCAGACTTAAAGCCAGTGCTTCCATGGTATTCTTTGGCCCACTGCCCACTACTAAATAAAAGTTTACAAAGCACAAGCTTAGGGAAGTGAAATGTTAAGCTTTAGCTGGAGTTGTGGGCTTATTCCTATGAATCTCAAACTTTGTACTGTCTAGGTGTGTTACGCTACAACTTCCAGAATCCCTCAGGAAGCTGACTGGCTGTGGGATTAAGGGAGTGGTAGCCTAATCCATCCAGAACGCACCCGCTTGGGAAAGGTTAGCATAGGTTATTAATACAAAATATTTATTTCACATTTGCAGGGCTATTTCTGATTAAAACATGTATATGTGTATATAACTTAGTATATGATAGTTGTTGCAGATGTCATGGCTTTCCATCAATCTGCTTTTACACAACTGCTGCTTTGATAAAAATTGCATCTTTTTTACATGTTGGTACACTATATACCAGCTATAGTTGATAAATGTTCAATGAGTTATTAGACATCACATTGATCTAAGGACAGGAATCAGAATTTGTGATTCAGAGGAGAGTGACGTTGTATTATAAGCACGCTGCTGAACTGAAGTGGCAACAGGGAATTTAGTTATTTAGTCCTTTTGTTCCCGGCCACTTTTTGTTACCTCAGCACCATTGTCATGTTGTTGTGTTTTTTTCTTTCCCTCCTCCATAAAGTGTTAACTACTACTGGTAGGAGCTAGGAACTGCATAGTAATGCAGTAGCAGAGTATGGATGAGCTTTATCACAGTGGAAGAGGAGGAGCTTCAGATGAGGCTGCCTTTTCTGTGGCAGCCCTGTGTTTAACCCATTCTCTCCCTTCTCCCCTTAGCAGTAAGTATGAATGCTTATGGATCTTAGTTAATTCACTGAGAACTATAGACAAGGATCGCTGTTTGTATGTAAGGTGCATGTGAGGTGATTGCACATGCTCTCTAATCAGATAGGTTGGGATATTGCTTTGTCATGGCATCATAGGATGAGAGAGATGGTTGGATTTAGCCCCTTCACTTTCCCTCAAAAGCTAGGTTAGACTTGACTGTGCTGAGTGACAGCTAAAGGATGTGCCTGTTGATCCCATCCAGCAAGAGCTCGCTGCATTGACAGTTCCAGATACTGAACTAGGAGAAGGAGGTTGCCCTTTGCAGGACACGACTTTGCATATACAGCTCACTTTTATTTGATCTGGGTGCTTGGCTATGATTTTACTGTATCACGTAATAGCCTGTCACAGTCTGAATTGCAGTGGAAGGGTCAAAGGGTTGTAGTAGTCCTTCATTGTACCCCAGCTCTTCAGTCTGTCATTGAGGCTGTTCTTTCTGATAGTGGTTATGAGTAGGCCAGGCTTGCTTTCCCAGACTTAGCAGCTTGAGTTGTTGATGCCCCAGGAATGGTCTACAAGTACCAGTGGGGAGGGAAAGGACCCAGTAACGTGTGGAGCAGGGTCAGTGAGAGAATTTGTCATCCAGTGTTGCACCCTCCTAGTTTAAGACCAGATCCTAGTGTGGGATTGAGTGCTGTTGCCCAAAATAGAAGGCACTCCCGAACCCTTTGGAGGCTCCCCCTGCCCCCCTGCGAGGCCAGTGGGGGTGAAATCGCCAGCTTCCAGGACCTTTCTGAGACTTGGAAAGCCTCAGAAGGGTCCTGGAAAGTCACAATTTCACCCCTGCTGGCCCCGCGGGGGGAGCCTTTGAAGGGTCCTGGAAGGCACTCTCGGATCCATTGGAGGCCCCCTGCCATCCCCCCGCTGGGCCCTGGGGAGCGCTGTTTTACAATATTTGGTCCATAAGACGCAGGCACTCCCCCCTTCTTTGGGGAAGAAGTGTGTCTTATAGAGCAAAAAATACGGTAAATTGATCTGCTTATTTGGTCAAGAGTAATATGGTACATTTGAGAAATTACTAGGATAACTGAAGACAGCTCTCAAGGTGCACTCTGCCTTGATCATCCTAGCCATCAAACCTACTGAGGTCTGCATCGCTCTCTTCTGGGTTTGCTTCTTTAGCGTAACAGAATACTGAGGAAATGGAGCAGAATGTTACGAACTCCTTTTGATATTAAAAATAGATAGAATACATTTGTATGTGAATGCAAGCATGTTTATACTTTTAACATTTCAGGATTTCTTTAAACATTGGGAAATAGCATTAACTGTGGTTTAGCATAATATGAGTATCTTTCATTTTTGAATGCATCATATTTAAACACCTTTGGACTTATCAGAAACACTATGTAAAGATTATTCAGTAGTAAATCTGCAGAGACACCACTTCAGTTTAATTTTGTTTTTGTATTAGAATCTTCTCAAGAGTCCAAAGCTACGCAACAGCCTAATCCAAAGCCTCGTGCAATCTGTGAACAAGAGCAAGCTGATGGTATGTTTTCCATCATAATTCTCTGTGGAATCTTAGTAATTAATCAGAGGAGACCATAAGTTCTGTTAGTTATAAAACCCAACTTTTTCTTCACATAGCAAGTCAACTTTTTTTATTACATTTCTGAGGGAAGCATCAATAACCTTCGTTGAACAGCAGTTGCAAGCCATTCAGTCTGAGTAGCACAAATCTTGAATGTAAGCAGAAAATAAACAGACCTTTCAAGCTAACTTGTTATGCTAATATTGATCCAAGGTCATACTGTAACTTTGTTGAGTCTTGAGGCAAAGAAAACAAATCTTGCAGTTCTTGCTTTCTTTATCTTTTCTTTAAATGAGCATCAATTCCTGTTTAAGAGAAGGCACACGCTGGTGAAATATTTTGCTTATATTTCAATAACAGGTTACTTATCTTTATTGTTATGGTCGTCTTAGAAATGTATGGCAGGAACCCTGTATCCATAGGGGATCGGTTTCATGATGTATCATGGATGCCTAAAACCACTGATACAAGGAAATCCTTTATATAACATACAAGGGGGCAGAACAAAGGGCACAAGGGGGCATCCTTGTATGTTGCATATAGGGTTTTGAGAAACCGCAGATAAGTGAAACTGTGGATACCAATCCTGCGGATATGGGAGCCCTACTGTTGTGGACATTATTATCATGTTGACATGATCTTCCAATGTTTGGTATTGAAAGGGCTCCCAGATGATTCTACAGAGGCTGAGATGAACACTCAGACAGATTCTCAAGTCTCCTACATGGAAACAGAAGGTATTTTTCTCTACTTTATGAATGAGACATAGATGCAGAGACTTCTCAATCAGACCATATTATACTGGTTATCAATCTGGTCATATTATAGCCATTTAGCTATTTTACTATAGCAGGTTCTAGGTCCAGAACAAGCATAGGAAATAAGCATGTCGGGATCCTAGATTACACCCATTTCTTAAAATGACCAGCTTGAAAATTGTATTATTGCTAAACTTGTAGATTTTTCTTCTTCTTGGTGCTGCTACACAATTGGCCATATCATATTTCAGTTAATTAGGCAGTCTACTTCATATCTGAGCAGTTACTCAAATGTTTCTCAGCCCATTTAAACAATGATATTAAAGACATTACAAGGAGCTTAAGTTTCCTTATACTGCAAAACCGTACACGTCTGCTGAAATATAAGCCCTGCTCAATTTGTGTGAAACTTATTCTCAGTAACTGGATGCAGAGCCAGAGGTTGGGAGCTCAATTCCTCATTGTGCCTCCTGTGAGTGGAGCCAGACCAATGTGTATGAGGATTGTGTGGTGGAGTTCTGTACCATTTTGGATCATGGGCATCGACTTTATTACATTAAGCTATGCATACTCTCATGTTCTGTGTAATCTTCTTTTCTTTTCAGAATCTTTGACAACTCAAGAGGAGACCACAAAAGAAGAGAAAGCACACATTCCTGAAGTAGATGCAACTAATCAGGAGAACAAAGGAGAAGAAAAGGGTAAGGCAACATAAAAAAAGAATAACCAGCATATGCATAAAGCGCAGTAAGATATCAGCTTTGTAAAAATCAGTGTTTTCCTTGAAAATCATGTTGATAAGAATAACTTGTTTCACTTCATTTCTGTTGTTAACTTAGTTGGGAGTGAAACAAACCATTAAGAATCTTAAATTTTATTTTGAGAAACTCACTTTCCCAGGTGGTATCAAAATGTAGTGGGTAGTCATCTGACCTGCAACCATATAGTTACTTTTTTGCACCGCAGCTCCCATAATCTTACTGCTAGCATGGCCACCAGCGATATCATCAAGGGCATTGTGAGAACAGTGTTTTTTTTTAAAAGAGTAACTTTATTTATTATTTATTTATTTATTCAATTTATATGCCACCCATCCAGCAAATTACTATTCTGGATCATGTACAACAAATTAAACATACATAATATAATAATATTACAATAAACTATCCCAAACATAAATTGTATCCTAAAACAGGCAGCAAAACAATTTCCAGAACACACTATAAAACTGCATGATTCCTCTCCCCCTTCCTCCAGTGTCCCAGCTGTTTGGGGAGATTGTCCCCAAAGGATTCTCTGAATAGTTCTGTTTCCCAGTCTTTGACTGTAACTAAAGGAAGAAGACTCTCTCTTGCCAGCTGAGTGGCCTATAGCCCAAACAGGGGACTTCTCCTCCTTATTACACTAAGGAGTTGACCTCCTTGGACAGCAATTTGCAGCAATAATGAGGGCCTTTTGTTGCCAACACTAGCCTTAGGGATGGGATATGCAATGATACCAGTCTTGATTCTGACATTGTCCTTGATAGGTGGTTATCCTGTGACAATGCTAAGCTTTCTGTACCTTGTTGAGTAGGTTTGGTCTAAGTTGATTGCTTGAGTTACTCCGGTTCAGACTGCATGTAGGATCTGCTAGAGTGGTGGCTGTTGTGGGGAGATACCAGGTGACTGACATGTTATACTTGAATTGAAAGTGCTGTTTAGAAGAGGTTATAAAGGTAAGGAAAGTGGTGTTTGTAAAATGGGTTCAGACTTGCTGAAATGGTAATGTTTTGGCATAAGTGCTGAGCGTTTGAGATGACAACTTGAGGCAAGGATTTCAGTGCAAGAAACTCTACAGAAAGTCCAGCTTTCACATTATACGTGTGGCTGCATTGTGCCCAGCCACTCAATTTCAGTAGTTGTTAGGCCATTTGTTGTGAGTTACATACAAGGGCTTGTTTCGAAAAAGGCCCTCCTTTGTGAGAGGCAGAAATCAAATGCTTTGAAATTCAAACCAGGCCATAGTCTTTGTAGAAAATCCAGGACAATGCTAACTACATCTTCCCAATTATGAACTTCTTTTGTCAGCTCCACTGATGCTGATTTAATTGCAAACCCTTGATTGTAATATTGACATTTTTCTGCATTGGAAATTCGGGTTAATAGCACTTACATTCTTCACTGCTCATATCCAGCTTCATGCCATTGTCTTTCTTTTTTTCAACTGCAAATCCAAGATGAGAATAATCACACTCCCTTTATTCTGCATGATGTTGACGGTATCAGCATTGTGTTTAATTACTGACAGTGATAATAAAATTGATATAATCCCTCCTGCAAATCTAGGTAAATGGTGCTACTTTTCTTTGCAAATCCGAGTTAGAAAATATAGGCTCATTCAAGCTGCAAAGGCCAAAACCATTATGCTAATTTTCCCTGCACAGAAATTATTTACATTTTATTTTATGCCTCATCAGAAGCAAGTTGAACGAAATGTACTTTCTTTATTTTGTGCTTGTCCTTCTAATACTGTACAGTATTTACTACAGCTAGTAAAATCAATTTAGCTCTCCCAGTGGAGTGCATTACAGTATATTTCACCATCTGCTTTACCTAGTATTCAGATATGTACCATGAGGGACTGTAATGTCAGAGGAGCTTTTGCTTGGCATTGGCATTGTTCCTTTCTAAAAATATGAGACTTGTATCAAGAGGCAAGGTGATCCTGTGTGCCCCCTTAAACTGCAGTAGCAAAAATTCTGGTTTATGTTGCTACAGAGAAAAGAGCATTGAGTGGCAAGCACACAGAGGCAGTCATTTGAATGGCCATCGAGGAAACTTTGCTCCTTTTCACTTTATCTGATGCTTTTTCTTTGTTAAAATGCCAATTTTTTTTTTTGTGGAGGGCTGTAATAGGACAGAGAAGTCTTGTTTCACAAATTCCCACACTGGACCTTGTATTGAACCGCTGGCAAAGACTTTACCTGTTTTGGAGCTTTATAGAGTGCTTCACAGGATAAAGCTATAAAGTAATGCCTTTTGGAAAATCAGTGTAGCAGAAAAATATGTTGGATCAAATTGGATTCAGAATGTTCTTAGCTGAAGATATTTCAGGTTTTACTGATGGCATAAAAAGCAAATCCATGCGAACTTCTATACTAGCCTGTATCTGCACTGCGTAGTTATATCATTTTGATACCATTTCAGTTCTCATGGGTCATTTGTAAGGAATCTCTAGAGCTCATGTAGTGGGCACATAGAGTTGCAACTAGATGGAGATACTGGTATCACATAGCGGGTTGTCTTGCAGTACCCAAGCCACTGATTTGAGTCCATAAACAGCATGTAAGACATATCACATTAATTTGCAAACATTGCTCTTGTGTCCTATTAGTTCACCAAAATGCATCTTCCATAAAGGTGGAAGTCATAGGGAAGTTGACAATCTTAGATGACTTGAATTCCCAAATGTGTGAAATAGAAAATAACAAAAACTTATTTTTAAAGCTTTTTTGGGTGGGTCAGAATGAAATAGTGGAGTTGGTTTCATGTATTGGAAATTGTCAGCAATGGATTTCAGAGATGACCCAATCAAGCACAATTTCAGGAGGAAAGTTTGGTATGACCACATGTTTCTTTTATAAGATCTGATGGAAAAGAGGGGCTGTCAGAAAGTCTGTGGTGGCCTACACTGTATTAAAGCCAGTTGAAGTAGGTAGTAAAATCAAATATTGCAAACCAAAGCAACTCTTCTGTTGGCTGGTCATCAGTGAATGGCATTTCATCCTGGTAAGGATGATTGTGAAACATGTCCAGCAAACTGGATCTTTTTTGCTGAGAGCTATTTGAAGAAGAATGTAAGAGGGAACCTAGCATTTGGCTGCTGAGATTGCCTTCAGCCGTATTTTATGAGCAGCCAAGAGTATTTCTGTGATACCTGGTATGATTGTAGAAGAGATGCAAGAATAATTATTTATGGATATTCATGAATATTTATTCATAAGGCTTAAATATCAAAATATGGCTTAAAACACATGAATTTTGTGTTAGGTTTCCTTTTAATCTATTCTCAATAAATATATATTTGTTTTGGAATGTTCACTTTGTTGAATAAGTTGTTGTTGTTGTTGTTTAGTCATTTAGTCGTGTCCGACTCTTGGTGACCCCATGGACCAGAGCACGCCAGGCCCTCCTGTCTTCCACTGCCTCCCAGAGCTGGGTCAAATTCATGTTGGTTGCTTCGATGACACTGTCCAACCATCTCGTCCTCTGTCGTCCCCTTCTCCTCCTACCTTCACACTTTCCCAACATCAGCATCTTTTCCAGGGAGTCTTCTCTTCTCATGAGATGGCCAAAGTATTGGAGCCTCAGCTTCAGGGTTGATTTCCTTTAGAATGGATAGTTTGTTCTCCTTGCAGTCCAGGGGACTCTCAAGAGCCTCCTCCAGCACCACAATAAGTTGAATAAGTTAGCATGTGGCAATCCTAAGTAGGGTTGTGGGTGTGTCAAAACAGAAGACCTAAATGCCTTTCAGAGTCTTGCCTACTTCTGTATGCCATGGCTGGAGGTGAGAGGTGTTGTAGGAGGTGCGATGGAGAAAGGAAGTTTGCTTATACGTGTCTCCGTATGGTTCTTTCTTTCCTTAAAATCTGTTGTCCATTGCTGTCGATGGTACAGAATGAGACAGACCAGTGATCTGACTTGGCCCAAGGTACTTCTTAGTGTTCACAGTCCACCATTCCAAAAGACAGCTCTTAAGTCAGCCAGCAATATGACAAGCATACTTCAGGAAGAATGGATGAGTGCACTTGCAGATCACCTCTTGTTGTGCTCACTAAAGATCTTGAACAACCCTGCATGTTCAGAGTCTGTTCACTGTTCCCAGAGGATGGACAAGTGAACTCCATAACTGTTCTCCTTTCATGATAACACCATCTCAAGCTAAATGCCTCACTGAAAAGTTTTATTAATTTGAAAAGATGAGTTTATTGTCATGTATTATTTTTGTATGAAACTTCCTTGCCATGATTGTTAACTTACTGAAGTTTCCAACCACTGATAAACAGCAGCAGAAAAATTATACTTTAAGCCAGTGTTTTCCCCCTATTTATCCAACATTCATATGTTAATCTAGTCTAAAGTCAATGCAAGAAAGGGCATTCATTCTTACATGTTCCAATTCCAGTCTCCTGACAATTTGATTTCCACTGAACCCCAGGATACTAAAAAATGTGAACAAAATTTGTCATTATTTAAATTATTTATTTCAAATGTTTCTATATCTTATTCCATTGAAAAATTTTAAGGTGGTGTACAGAATTCATTAAAATAACACTTAAGTTAAAGTACAGAAGCTAGTAGTAACATTTAAAGGAAAAACTCACAAAGCAGGTATTCTAGCACTATCTAGGTAGCCTCCCATTACTACAAAGGAAGGAAATTCCTAAGGCAGAGTTCTACCTTTGAAAAGGACTTCTCTCTGCTTGTCATCCAGTCCACATGTACAGGCAATGGTACAACCTGAACCATCAGAAGGAACCACCAGAAGGCCCTGATCTAGAGATCTCTGTACTTAGAAGAAGCTCTTGGATAATCTTGTTGCAGATTGTCTAGGGACATGGAACTTGGGAAAGTTAACTTGGGGGAGCACAGTTATATCCACTTACAGTCCCCAAAAGTAGCTCTTCCAAGGTGTACATTGCCCTCTCATTCCTGGAATAAAGAGACAAGACATATATAATGGATTAGACTAAGGCCACAATTTTATTGGGGACGTGGTGGCGCTGCAGGTTAAACCGTAGAAGCCTCTGTGCTGTAAGGTCTGTAGATCTTCAGTTGTAAGATCGGATCCACGTGATGGAGTGAGCTCCCGTCGCTTGTCCCAGCTCCCGCCAACCTAGTGGTTGGAAAGCATCCAAATGCGAGTAGATAAATAGGGACCACCTCGGTGGGAAGGTAAACAGCGTTCCGTGTCTAAGTCGCACTGGCCATGTGACCATGGAAGATTGTCTTTGGACAAACGCTGGCTCTATGGCTTGGAAACGGGGATGAGCACCGCCCCCTAGAGTTGAACACGACTGGACAAAAATTGTCAAGGGGAACCTTTACCTTACAATTTTATTAACATTTAAACTGCATCACCTGACTCCTACAGAGGTATCTACCATAGTGCAAAAACCTGGTCCAGGATCTGGGGTCCTTCCTGACCTCCTCTTCTACTCCAAAACAGGTAAGTCTGAAGACCCAGATCCATGAACTTACAGCACGTTTCCAACCGGTGAACACCAGGTGACCCTCTCAGCCTCATGGCCTTAGGCAAGTGATGGCAATGACAAGCCCCTCATGCATCCCCCACCCTCTCAACCAAATATAATAGTCCGCATTGGCAGGATGCTGGATGAGCTGGCACCCACCTGGAAGCCTCTTTGGATCTCACTGCTAATCCTCCCCTTCCACACTACCCACCAGTGTGGCCTATTTAAAATGGCCCATTCCTGATCTGCCCTCAGTGTCCCATGAGCAACCAGCATGGGATAGGCAAAAACTTCCCACTCACCTTTGGTTCAATACGCCAGTCAGATGAAGTGGGCCAAAAACTCCTCTCGAGCCCCAGAGCAGTTGTCTAGACTTGCACTGGACCCATAGGCTGTGTTGTCCCTTCAAAAGGAGGAGGTGAGGGCAGGGCCATACTTATAGGCCGCTCTCCCCACCTTCAGCCCTCATTAAAGGTAAAGGTTCTCCTTGACATTTAGTCCAGTTGTCTGACTCTAGGGGGCGGTGTGTAAGCGGGTTCAGAATTTACCTTAGGCTGTTCATTTTCTGGCAATACAAAAGACAACTCGGAATTATTAATAAAAGAACTTTTATTAACATAACTTGTAGTTTCGTCCTTATTCAACTCTATAGAATTGTGCAACGATAACTGAGGGGCTGAACATTCCCAGAACCACTTGAGGGATTTTTCATTGTTAATGTCTTTTAATAATATGTTTTTGCTGCCTTCTCCTGTTTGGTTGGTAATCTCAGGTGTCCGCTGTGAACCGCACACAGGGTCCTGCAACAAGGGTGGTGGGCCCTTTCTCCCTCTACCAGCTTCTCTTTCTCCATGGCTGGATCTAGATGGTGTATCATCTGTTCCGGACCCCTGCCCTTGGGATGAACCAGGACCATCCATTCTTCAGGGCTCAAACCTGGTCTTGCTTTCTCCTTGACTAATTTCTCTTTGTCCGCATCAATATTGGTTGCAGCTCTTTTCCTTGGCACAGAAAATACTTGGACTCCTTTATCGAGTTTCTCTATCACGTTTTCCTTAAACACTGTTACTTTCTCGGTCTCTTTAGTTTCAGCCCTTTCTTCAGTGGTTAGAAATACATCGATCCTCTCCCTCACGGCACCTAACCCCCTCTTCTCTCCTCTCTCGGCTGTTTCTAACGGAACTAAGTGTCCTTCTTCCTCGCGGCTTCCTCTGTCTCATGTCAACCCTATCTCTTCTGTGTGAATCTCTTTCTTTTCACCAGCGCACGTCTCTGCTTCTTGTTCTGCCTCTTGCTGTTTCCCTTGTCCTTTTTCTATTTCCCATTCTGACTTCAGTATTTCCCTTGCTTGCTCTACTCTAGATGTTTGAGAGGACAGCTCACTCTCTGACTCTTCCTCACACGGTGCTCATCTCCATTTCCAAGCCATAGAGCCAGCGTTTGTCCATTTATATGGTCACATGGCCAACATGACTAGACACGGAACACCGTTACCTTGTCACTCTGGTGGTACCTATTTATCTACTCCCATTTGTGTGCTTTGAACTGCTAGGTTGGCAGGAGTCAGCCCTCATTATGAGGATATAAAAGCTTTGTTTCCTCACTAAGTATCACCTTGCTCTGGGGCAAGGGGGGGCAATGAGCCCCCATGGTAGGAGTTTTTTCTCCTCTCCTTGGATCCAAATTATGACATCATATTGAATCTGGCCTAGTCATATATTAAGAGACAGTGCAGTTGTTTCAGCAAAAGTTTAATTCCTCTTTGTAAGCACATTTTGTTATTAGCGGAGTAATGTGACCATCCAGCATTTTCAAAGCCCAGCCAGTCCATGTTGGCTCTGGTGGAAGGTACCTCATCAAAATGTTCATATGCTGCGTTTCTCTTCATTTCACATTTTGCCACATTCTATGTGGTGGTTTGAAAAATTCTTCCACTGCCATTATAATGTCAAGTTGTTCTTCTTCATTAGCTTTCAAAAGCATAAATATAGACAAAACTGAATGGAACAAAACAAAGGAGGATGTACTGTACATCGTGACTGGGTTGGTGCATATAACCTTTTGAACATTACGATCTTCTATGGAAGCCACCCCAACTATTTTTTGTAAGTTTTCTTTCTGTAGATCTGCCAAATACGGTGTTTTCTCCATTCTTGTTTATACATTCTTTGTAAAAGTTGACATGCCTTGCCAAGCAAAATTGAGGATTTGAATGGCAGTTAGATTTTTGAGGTTTCAATAAAGACAAAAGATATGTATTTACTGCCCTGTAAATCTTTCTCTCTCATGAGAAGAGAAGACTCCCTGGAAAAGTCCCTCATGTTGAGAAAGTATGAGGGCAAGAGAAGGGGACGACAGAGGACGAGATGGTGGGAGAGTGTCATCGAAGCGACCAACATGAATTTGACCAAACTCCGGGAGGCAGTGGAAGACAGGAGGGCCTGCCGTGCTCTGGTCCATGGGGTCACAAAGAATCAGACACAGCGACTAAACAACTACAGTAACAAACCTTTCTCTGAAAGGGAGAAGCTTTAAAAATGTTCCATACTTTTCATTTTCTCTCTACCCTCTCAAAAAAGCCCCTCTGGTATAACTGGATGCTGTGACTGAGAGATGAATTTGTCATGTTCTTTTCACTTGGCCTTGATTCCAAAGGGTTGGTGTGATGTTTGCCTTCATGGCCCCTGCTTGTTTCACCAAACCAAGGACTAATGCTACGTATCCCACAAGCTTACACCAATTTGTCACAACACCCACATGCCCCCTGTTTATTATTCCCTCACAAAGGTGCACGTCACGTTCTCTTCTCGCTGCCACCAGTGGATTACTTCAATCCACAATATAAATGACATATTTCAGAACACTTGTCTTGTAAACAAAACCAGAACTTATTTATTGAAGTGAAGCAGAATGAGTAATAACACAAGTTTTTCAGATATTCAGTATACATAAGCAATGCATTAACAGTTCCCTTAGTACATAGTTCTTTTCGCTTGCAGGTTCATTACCACCCTCTCTACCTATTTTCCTAACCAGCTCTATCTCTCTGACTAACCAGCCTTATCTGACTCCTCCTTCTCCAGCCAAGCCTCATGTAGCTGCTGACTCCGCCTCTCCAGCCCTCTCATAGGTTTATGCAAATCAGCTCATAAATATGCATAGCATGAGTGATGTGGGTGGTTGCCACAGTTGGGTTCTGGCTTTTATCTTTATTTTGTTTTGTTTTTCTCCTGTTTTCCTTTTGTTGTTTGTTGATCACTTGCTCAGATTTGTCACATGTGCCACATAAGGTTCTGTAACACAAAAGAGTTTCTTCTTGCTGTTCTCTCTTTTCTGCCAGGGAGTGGACATCATAACACTTTGGAAAAACTAGATTTGATTAAAAAAAAAAAAGAACACATGCAAATAAAACCATATACCCAGTTCCATTTGGGTGTTGGTGCTGATAGAAGGCTGATTCAGGAAGTGGTGCCTTCCGCACAGCTTCTGTGTACTCTCAGCATCTGCTGCAAAAGGCTGTGAAGCCCCACTGATCAGAGTTTGGGGCACAAACTCTGTGGAAGTCTAATGGGGCGTGTGTCTCATTCCAGCCATTGCATGGGAAAGGACCAGGCTTCCTCCTGCACTGTCTGACAGGGTTTCTTCCATCGGTGCAAATGGCATTCAACAGATGGGGAAGCTAGGAAGACAACTAGACCACACTGCAATCGTGTTTTCAAAACAATATGCATTACCCATCAATTGTACCATCACAGAGAAAGTGTGGCAGGGAAGACACCATCTTTCATGTTTCCCTCCACAGATGTTGATATTCTTTTCTCCCACTAGTGGCACTACGAACAGTAAGTATAATTGAGGAGAATAGGAATACTTAGCCTACTAGAAAGTGTATGTCTAATGTTGCTTCTGAGGCACAATTTGCTTTTTAAAGACAGCTTGTGGTTGACTTTGATATGTATCAAACGTGTCAGTTCTGCCAATTACATTGATTTTGGAGCTGCTTTCTAGATGTCCCAGAAAAGACAATCAGCAGCCGCCAGCTTTTCAGTTTGCAGTGCACTTGTCACATGTTGTACAGTTTTGCAGAAGAACCATTTCATTAATAGTGGTGTGTCAGGATGCAGAGGGGCTTTGGTGATGTATCAGCAAGTGTGTGCTAGTATCAATATCAGAATCAATGGCAGAAAACTGCTGTTTCATCACTGTACAAATAACTATTCATTGCTGCTGGGTCAGTAAATGTACAGCAGCTCAGCAGGAGTTACCATCAATTGGATTGTACTTCAGCTGGGTGGTCTGGTTATTGCATCTGTTCGAGACATTAGATATAAGCCTGCAGGAAAGAATAATGCAGTGAATCTTTCTAAAACAGAAGGGGTGCTAGCTTGTGTTCATTTCCCCCCTGTATGCATTATACACACAGAGGCTCTTCAAAGAGCAGGTGGTACAGGTTCAGTTCTGAATTTTAATTGTTCTCATTCCTTTCACTGGAAGGATTTAGCCTTTTATAAGCTTTGCTAATAAGAACAGAAACCATCAAAGAACCTAAAGCATTTCCATTTTGTCATCATCATTTAAGGACATCTGCTTTGATAGCAGAAAAACAAAAGGAACACACAGAGCTATGAGACAAAGAAAAAAAAAGAAAACACTTTATCAGTAATACAGACTAAGATTTTCTAATGTTTAACTGCTTTCTTCAGAAGCAGAACATACTATTTGTTCCACTTAATATTGGACTATTTTAGTCTTTTTGACAACCTGAGATTTTCAAGGCAACTCCATGTTAAGTCTTCAAACCAATATTTCAGTCAATTAACTATCAGATATTTGGTAACTGCCCCCCCTCAAAATGAGCATGCAGTAATTTTGGGTAGTATTGTTCTCAGAAATTAGATCGAATCTTGTACTTGTGTGGCGAATTGTGTTAAAGAATTCTAAGACAGTATCAACATCCTTTAAGTTTATAGGACACCGTGGAAGAGAATTTGTTACTATTGTTATTAGACATCTAACAGTAGTCTCTGCCTACAGGCCTTCAACCTTCTAGAGATGATATTAAAGGAAAGACGGAATGGAAAGCAAGCATTTGAGCAATAGCTTCATTTCTGGCTGGTGTATGAATTAAGAATAGTGTCCCTGTGTTGCTAATTTTTTTCCTGAGGGACAGGGGATGCAGCTTGGCTGTGGCCCCCGGCCTCTGGTTGGAATAATAATTCGATTTTCCAAATTGTAATGAAGATTACCCAATTTTGGCACTGAAACAGTGCTAGTAAAAATTCATAGTAGCTTGTGTCACGGTTCCATGTGCATTTCAAAATGCTGATAATGACAAATATGGTTTACTTTATTTTAATCACTAGATATTTCTGTATTATGCTTGACTGTGGTTTGTTTAATATAGTATAGTTTCACTTTTGTTGTCTGTTGGGCAATAAAGAAATATTCTAAATAACAGGGATTGCAGGGCAACTGGTCACAGCCATGGCAACAGGGAGTTGTCCTCACTGTCCTCTCTCTCTCTCTCTCTCTCAGTCTCTCTCTCTCTCTTTCTGCTGGCAGTTAGGTGGGGCATGGATTTCTGTAATATGTTTAAATGTAAGGTTTACACCATGTTGACAAGGAACCCTTTGTAACGTTTCCATATTCTTTCTGTATAATTACTCCCCTCTCTACCTTCTTAGCTCTGCCCAGGATACTTCATTTTGCCATCTCCCACATGCCAGGTTCCCTGCCTTCATGTTGTTTGCACAGTTCTTAAGAATGTGTAAAGGCTGTATTGAGGTGACAGAAACCAAAAGCAATCTTCCTGCAGAAGATTATTATAGCATCCAGAATCAATCAAAGCAAGGACATTTTTGTGCAGAAAGGAGGTATGACAAGAAGGTCCTGTAAGGACATAAATCTTTGTCTTGACGGAAAGAAATCCCAGGCAAGCGATTCACTGATAATAACATGGCACCACGTTACTGGTCTCTTCAGAATATTACCCCCTTTTCTTCTATATTCCAACCTGATGCTATCCAGACTGTCACTCTAATGCCTACAGTTCCTTCAAGGCTTTCTGTTCTTTTAACACAGTGGGCTGCTGATCGTCCAATCATGCAGACTCCACCATCTGGAATAGTTTCCCTACACTTAGCTGCTCATCAAGTCTTTTTCTGAACATAAGGAGAATTACTTGCCAATCACCCTGGGGTACTGGCCTGCACACAAGGATTGAATCCAAAATGTTTCTTATGTGGTCATGGTAGCATTTGAGAAGCTTCTTTTCCCATCTCCTCTATATTGGTCCCCAGCAGTACCTCAAAACAGACACTGCAAGAGTGTTAAAAACTTGATTTTGACACTGAAGAAACCATGGTGTTAATTCACATTCAGTGCAGCTTGTGGCTTCTCCAAAGCTGGTTGTGGTAAACTAAGAATACTCAGCAATGCTTCTTGTGGTGGTGGTGGGGATGCTCTCTCTTGCTGTTACTGCTTCCAAACATGATTTTGACAGAAAATGTTGAGTATCATCATCACTGAATGGAAAATAGATCTTCCAGCTACCAGTCATTTTGGAAAGTTTTCTTTTGAAGAACAGAGTGAAAAATACTGATACACAAAGACTTATACAACCTCCACAGTGAACTGGCTGAACTGACTGCAAATCAAGTAACATGCAAATATGTCAGAACAGGTTTTGTTAAGATGATTAAATTTATTACACTTGTGTTGTTCTTCACTCTGGTTCCTTCTCAGATATTGTTATATTGTGCTTCCTTCATAATGTTAGCAGATCAGAGCTGCTCTTGTTGAACCTCTTTTATGTCAACACAAATGTCAAATTTTACTTCATTTGCCCTCATTAGCCATGGAGAGACTTAAATGTGTATTTTCCTTCAGTTTTCAAACATTTCTACATACAAAAGCACATGGCATGCTGGGCAGTGGCTATCATAATCCATACCTATAGCATGTAAAGTAGCATCAGTTTTGTTAACTATTCTGGCATACTCTTGTCCTTTCTATGTCACGGATTGTGTGGTATGTCTTTGCATTGTGCCCTTCATGGTGCTACAAATTTTGATTGGATTGTTCCAGTGAGGGGGGAAAATGGGTTTATGTGGTTCAGTACCTTTGCTACAAGGGCCAGTATAAATAGTAGCTGAAAGACATTTTTATTTCTCCTGTAAATGAGAGTTAAGATGCCTTCCTCCCAGGGATGGGCCAGATTCTCCCATTATTTGAGGTGGGAGCAAAGCACCATGCCCTGCACATTCCACAGTAGCCACACTCTCCGAAATATGGAAAATTAGGCAACAAGAGCAGTGGTCACTTCCTTTCAACTGCCTGAAAAGGAAAATAGTGAGATTAATACCCACTACTAAATCCCTACAAGGAGATATTCATGACAGCCTTATTGTGACCTGTCTGTCTTCCCTTCAAGAGGCATGCAGTGCTAGGGTGTCTTTGATTATGATGATGATGATGCATGCATGCACATTGAGCTGCTAAAAAGAGAGAAGGGCAGAGCAGCAATGGCAGCTGTATCTGTTCCAGCAAAGGCACAGTGAAGACCAGGAAAAAAGTCAGGAGGTTGTGACAGCTGGTACTCCCTGCCACTGCCAAAGGTCAGTTCCAGAGCATGGCATTTTTCCTGAGTGGCAGAGTGCCCTGCCAGGGTACAAGGGGGTACTTCTGGTATCCCAGAGCCTGAGGTAACAGCCTTACTGTATCTAATGGCAGCTCCTACTTTTTCTCAAAGTTTGCTTGCTTTACTTAAGGTAAAAGTAAAGGTTCCCTTGACATTTAGTCCAGTTGTGTCCAACTCTAGGGGGCGGTGCTCATCCCCGTTTCCAAGTCTTAATGCCCTCCGATTCTCTCTGTCCTGGTTCTCTGTAGTTCTTCTGCTTCCTCTAATTACATTTGCTCACCCCAACATCCACCCCTGTGTCTCTTATCACAGTGTTATATAGTATACATTTATTATCCCTACCAGTCATCTTCGTTTGCTGCTTCACGGTATTCCTGTTTATAATGTTTTAATTCCACACCTTTTCATTCTGCTTTTATACTTTTGTGCATTGTTACTGGATTTCCGTGGCAGCCCGGGTTCAAGAACAAAGGAACAAAAACATTGAAAATGTCAATATTGAAACACCTAGTCCTTACGTTACGAAACAAAACAAAAAGTTACATTATGAAAGAGACCCTTTGAAGAAGTACTCAGAGAAATGGGATAGAAAAGTGACATGCTGTAATTCCATAACATTGGACAGTTTTTGATGTAGTGCTTATCTGCTACAAAGTGA
This sequence comes from Pogona vitticeps, assembly GCF_051106095.1. NCBI lineage: Eukaryota > Metazoa > Chordata > Lepidosauria > Squamata > Agamidae > Pogona > Pogona vitticeps. The sequence continues at coordinate 155,069,654 of NC_135783.1, forward strand.
AAGTTATTTTTTAAAGGAAGGAAAGGCAATGAGAACAGGTATCCTTGTGATATCACAGTACACATTCCATCATTTTGAATGGTGACATACTGATGTTTCTGATCATTGCCCCAAAAAGGGGATTCAAGGGGAGAAAATACAAGAAAAAAAAGGAAAGAAGGAAAGTGTTGAAACAGGAGAATGATTTTTTTTTCTTGAATCAAATAAACAAACAAAAACTAGACAGGAGTGCTACCAAGCTATGGAGGGTAAAGAGGCGTCCGCTACAAACATATCTTATGGAAACATCACCACATGAGGCATGCCCGCAGACTGCATGGCACAGCACAGATCAACAGTCCGTATGGCTGGGAATGGACCAGGAAGCGAGACTTAAGCTTCCAGCATCATGAAGTGGCTTAGTAAGTGAGTCACTTCAGGATATTAGCAAGTTGAACACAGTTTAACGGCTGCTACTTGGCATATCATGTCCAAATTCATATTTATTCTATGTAAAGGAATATTTTAAAACTGGTTTGTAAAAACTATGATTAGCCTATGTGACGTTTACTCTGTGACCTCTGTTTGTTTCACCCAACACAGAGCTCACGAAGGTATCTCAACATGCCTCTTGACATGCTGCCACCAGCTGATCTCTTTATCAACTTATATTTCTTTATGAAAGACTAAGGTCCATTCAGTACTGACTTTTTAACAGAAACAGGTTTATTGATTACACGTGGTTTCAAGAATAATTCTTAAGCACATTCTTAAAGTTTCACAAAGCTTCAATATTTTTTTAATCTCTTCTGTATTAATTAACACAGGTCACACTCTGACTAATCACTGCCTAATGACTCCTTAAACACTCTCTGCTGCAAAACCCCAAACCATCCTCTTCTCTAGCTCTCTCTGACTCCCACTAAACTCTTTCTCTCCCAGGCTCCACCTCTCAGCACCTCTCTTGGTCCCGCCTCACAACCACATTAACATATAACTTATGAATAATGCATGACTTATAATGCATAACTTAGGGTGGACGCCGCATTCCTCCCCCTTTAAATATGTTTGTTTAGGAGGGGAAACCTAGGAGTTTGCCTTCGTAAACAAACACCTAGTACATGCAAGTATAACAATAACTTACTCATACATATCCATACCTTATGATACCATTTTCACTCTATGTTTACCAAATCAAACCTACCACTTTAAACATCCAAAACAATACATTTAAGATATTTGCATTAATCACATTAATACAAATTGCATTGCATCACCTTCACATTACATTGCTACTCACCATTATTTTTATCTTCATTCTACACCTCTCAGTTCATCACCATCCAAACTTTTCATTTTAGTCATTTTTCATAACTATTCAGAAACAGAACATTTTATTTATTTATTTTATATCCTGCCTATCTGGTCTTGCGACCACTCTAGTTAGCTCCCAAACAAATAAAAAACAACATATAAGTATAACAAGATAAAAAGAAATTTTAAATCAATATTTATCCACCATTAGTCATTTGGCCTTTGAGGCAAGTTATCAGCATCTACACTCTGAGTCCCTTTTACACTGTGGATTACAAAGTCAAAGTCTTGCAGGTTCCTGCTGTCATCCGCTTGGCACAGTACCACTCCAAGTCTGAATGTAGCATTCACCCTTTGTTAGGTAATAAGTCATGTATTATTCCATGTTCTATGCTAATGTGGTTGAGAGGCGGAGCCGAGAGAGATGTTAAAAAGGCGGAGCCTGAGAGAGGAGTTAGTCAGTCAAGGTTTGGAATCAGAGAGAGGGAGAGATAGTTTGGGGATCTGAGGAGTGATTAGTCTGAGGAGTGATTAGTAACCTGTGATATTTAATAGAAGATTAATATTGATGCTTGGTGAAACTGAAAGAATATGCTTATGAATTATCCTGGAAACCATCTTTACTTAATAAACCTGTTTCGTTAAGTCAGTACTGAATGGACTTTCATCTTTCCTAAGTCAAATATGTTGATAAGGAGATCAATTGGTGGCAGCGTGTCAAGAGGTTTTGGTTTGCCTTTGTGAGCTCTGTGTTTGGGGAGACAAGCAGGGGCCACGAGGGCGAACATCACACTGACGCTTGATACATCCACACAGATTGTGAACCCCTGGTTGTAATCCAGCACAACAACACTCTTGAAGTCCGCGCTCTCCTCTGTCGACTGGCAGTCATCAGGCACTCTGAAGTCTACTGGATGTCCTCAGCTCGCCTCTTCTAGCTTAAGCCTGTTCTCTTACTGAATAGTGGCTTAATTTTCTCAGCTGTGGGAAGGTTAGGCAGTTTCTTCCACTTCTCCAGCACAGCTATGTGTTCTTCCTCAAGATCTTATTGCTTATGCCTTCCTCCTCACCAACAAATTCACCCACAGGTACTTTTGTTGAGAAGTTCTCCATATGTGGGGGACCACTATCACAGGTCACTTCAAGATTCTCAGGTGAGTTTCTTTTAGGTGCCATCTCAAACACTTGGCTAATGTTAGATGTATTGAGATTTTCAACAAATGGTTCTATTCCTTTAATCTCTGGTTTCTCAGGTAGGGGTTTGTTCTGCAAGATTCTCAGGACTTTTCCAGCTACATGGGGAACCTTCTTAATACTAGTCCCTTCAACTTTTCAGTGCTGCTGCAACAGATCCACAGGTCCTGACCATGCCAACAGCAATTTACTCCCCTTTATGAGTCTCAGTCTTAGCATTTTGTCCTCAGTACAGAATGCTCTTTCCTGGGCCTCATACAAGCCTTTCTCCTTTCCATGAGTACCCCCCAAGCTGGGCTCTGTTACTTTTAGTGACTTCTCCCTATATTTTACAGGGACAATTAGCTGCTTGAGATGTCCATCTTCACACCTATGAGGTATTAATAAAACCTCTCTATATGTCAGGTTTTTATCAGCTATAAACCTCTCAAGGTGTTCAGGGGTCGGTGGAATGGGACTCCCATTAACTTTTGTAATACAATCATTTACAGTAATATCTTCCTTCTGCTCCTCAATACAGTAAGTATTATTAGGGTTTTCCAATATGACCTCTTCAGACATTTCTGCTACCTCAGGGTTTTCTTTCTTTGATGAAAGATAGAGTCTTAGGGTTTCTCAGAATAACCAGATCAGCTATCTCTCTCTTACTTCAGGAAGATTTCCATTATTTCCCTCAGTAGCTTCCATTTGCCTTCTCTGAGAGTGAGTTGTCACAAAAACACTCTGCACGTGCTCAGCTAAATCCAGACCTATTAAACACGGTGCAGGAATTTGATCAGATATGGCCACCTTCCAAATTCCTGACCATCCCTTATTTCAATAGTGGTGTTGCCATGGACAACACCACTATTTCAGAACCAATCCCTTTAATAGAAATATTTTCATTGTTTAACATATTTTCTGTAGGGACTATATCAGGGGTGACATACTATAACTTGTGAACAAGAATCTTCGAGCGCTAGATACTCATTATTATTTACATAAATAACATCACCTGAGCTATATAGAAGATTTGGATTGCATTCTATCAGAAAACACTGGACAACCCTGGCCACAGGGGAATCTTGGCTCTCTGACCCTTCTGTTACTTGTGTTGCTATGGCAACAGCTCCACAGCTAGCTTCCACTGGTTTTATACAGTAAACTTTTTCCGTCTGACTATCATCTTTTCCATTTCTTTTATTGTTTTTCATAAAATTTGCTTATATATGCCCAAACTCGTCACAGTTATAACACTGCAAGTCCTTCAATCACACTGACACGATCTATTAAACTTTTCCTCAGGGTTCATTCACTTCGGCAGACTAGACTCTGGCAACTTAAGTGAGGTTTTTGGTAATGGAATGAAATTGTCTCCTAAGGTATTTTGCATTTATGCCAAATCTAGAATATACCATTTTCCTATATACCTCAAAATCTCTAGCCTGCTCCAGAGGCATCTGAGAATTAAGCTCAGCTAAATCTCCACTTATTTGTGATCTCAACACTATCATTCTTTCATCATCCTTAATCTCAAAGTCCCAGCATGCTCTCTCAAAAGAAATCAGGAAGGATTCAGGGCAATCACCTTTCCTATATTGGGGAAATTTCTTTATGTCAATTTTTGAGAAATCTCCCTCACTAGAGTTGTTGTTGTTGTTGTTGTTGTTGTTGTTGTTGTTGTTGTTGTTGTTGTTGTTGTTGTTGTTGTGGGAAGCTAATTCTAATTGTTTCATCTGTATTTGAAATTCCATTTCTCTTAATTCCATTTTTCCAGCCTCTTGCTCAGCTTTGAGCTGTAGTTCCTGAGTTTTCTCTTCAGCCCTGGCTTTTTCCAATTCTAATTGTTTTTTTATAGCTAGCTCCTCTAATTGGGTTTTCAAAACTAGCTCCTCTAATGGGGTTTTTATAGATAGCCCCTTCAATTTAAATTCTTGTTCTAGTTTCCATTTTTCAAAATCTTGGGAGCTTTTTTTAAAAATACATTTTATTAGTTTTTCACTCTATCTACATTTGATTTGTGCTTGTCAAACATTGTGTTACATGATTTGCTTACAATTATTTGTTTTTTTACATCTCAGTGTCTTCCCAGTTGTCCCCCCAAATTCCAGACATCTTGCAAACAATCAAACCTTTCATGTATGTATTTTATTATATAATATTGGCTACTATAATAATATTGCTTTCATTGTGTACAATATTCTCAAGATCTTCTAATAACATTCTTAATAAAAGTAGTTCCAGATCCATGCCCCAACCTTATATCTAGTTTACCTAAAAAGAAAACCCACCATCTTACATCTTTACCCTGGTTAGAGCTCCCTTATTTCAATTTAATTCTCCTTTTTAATATAAAGGATATGCTCCTTTACAATTCCCTAAGTTAGATATATACATGCATTTCAACATTAAGGGCCCCCTTCCTATTTTATCATTTTTCATCTTTCTAAGTAATTCCCTCTCTTATTTCTCTTTTTTCACTTTTTGTTTCTGCCTCTCTAAGCATTCTGCCATCTTTCATGCACTCTGAAACCATTTTGTGCATCTGATTTATCTGCACTAGATCTTTATGCACTTGGTCTATCTTCAATAGATCTTCCGGGCTTTTTAAAAATAATTTTGCTGATTTTGTCCCCTTGTCTTCCCTTAATACTCTCCTCGGATCCAGGATTGAAGTTGTTTCTCTTAGGTTTTCCCCATTAATTTCCTCCAGCTCCTGTTTGATTGGCGTACATCATCCGGCACATTCTCATTTCCTTTTTCGTTATTCCGTGTCTCTTGTTGACTATAATTCTTCAGATGTTCGTTGAATAATTTTGCCTCTTTGATAGTGGGATTTCACTATTTCTAGGATTGTTTGAAGGGTAAATTTTGTTTCATCCCAAAATTGTCCTTGTTGTGCCATTCTGTTCCAGCTGCCCAAGAGCTTAAGCCAAGATTTGAAATCCCCAAGTTCACAGTCCAGTTTGATGATTGTATCTGTGGCCTAATTGATCCCTGGCAAATTTATGCCAGCCAAACAGATATTCCAAGTCTCCAGAGTCAGTTCAAAGAGTCCGCTTTGGCTAAATAGACCTGAACCAAAATTTAAACCCCCAAAGTACCAAGGTACAATGCATTGGTTGTATCCGTGGCCTGATGGCCTAATTCCCAAAGGTTTACGCCAGCTAGTCAAACACAAACACTTCTAGCTCCCGGGGCAGTTTCAGATGATCTACTTTGACCAAATAGGCCTGAACTGAGGTTCAAAACCCCCAAATATCACATTCCAATTCAGTGTTTGTATCCATGTCCTGGTAGCCTAGTTCCCGCAATTCTGCATCGGCCAAAACTGAAATTCCAAGTCCCTGGAGGTGGTTCCAAAAAGTTCACTTTGGCCCAATATACTGATTCCCAAAGTACAGTTTAAAAAGATCCACTTTAGGGTTAATTTGTCTATGTTCCAGAAAAAATCAAAAGGAAATAAGAAACAGGTTTCGAAACTTTAAACAGCAGTAGAGTACTCAAGGTCACTGTTCTGGGCATTATGCCAAAAGACTTCAGGTAGACAAAACATAAGATAACTCCAGACTTAACTAGTAATAGCTTTCGAGAAAGTTTCTTAAGATTTATAATGCAAAATTATAATACTCTTAAAATATATTTAAATTAGTAGTTAATGTCCCATTAATCTTTAAATGATTTTCTTTGCATCAACTATCTCTCTCTCCAGATTTTCTGCCGCTCTATGAATGATGAGATTGATAAAAAATTCTTTTTTCTGTATATAGGAATTGTCTTCTCCAGGGGTAATCATAAGCAATGAGTTGTAAAAATGTATCTCACCCGATAATAACACTGATGTTCAATAGTTGATTGTTGCTTCTCTTATTGCCGCCTGCCGACAACTTGCAAGCAAGCTTCCTAGCTGCTTGTTTCTGCCCGTTGGCTGATTAAGGAGTTTCCTGGATCAAACAGGGATGACCGCTGTACTCCCTCCCCCGGATCAACAGGCTTCCCCCCCCGTTCACCACATCTTTGCGATGGTCTCGACACCCTGGGGTGTTCCAAACAGGTCAGAATTCAGCCCAGGGGACAGAGCTCCGTCCTCCTCCTGCTGTCTCATTGTGGCGTCAAGCCAGTCTCCCCCAAAATCTTGGGAGCTTTAAATACCTTGTTTTTCTGAGGCATCCTCATCAGTCTCCTCCTGTTCCACTGGAGCTAGAGGGTCTCCATTTCCCTCCACTTCCTGAGGTAAACTTTCTGCCTCATGATTCCCTTTTTGGCTATGTTTGGGTGGCATGCTTAAGTCTGAGTGAATTAGTCTTGAATGTCTGTATGGCTTTTAAAAAGGACCTGTCTTTCTGCTGTTAATTCCAGTAACTATGTTGTCGTGTTTCACTCAGCAGCTCTCTCTGGCTGTTCTCCAGCTAATAACCATTTAGTTACTGTGTCTCTCTATGTCTGAGCTATTCCTGCTCTCAGACACCAAAATAATTTTATTTCTCAAGCCTCTGCTTTTATTTTCCTATCACCTCAGATCTGTTCTGACCTCTGGCTCCCACTTTTATCCACCAGTGCTCTCTTATCAATCAGAGCTTTGGATTTCAAGCTAGCCACTGGGTCTCTCAAATCCTGAGGTAAACAAAGAAGAATTTTCCCTTTAGAGTTGATTTCCTATCTTTAGTTCCCTCAGATCTGGGTTCAGAAGCCCTGCCACTAAGATTTTCCACAAAAGCTCTAGCAGGTCACCCACTTCTTTACCACAGACCTCTGACTGAAAGGTACCCAGAACTCCAGAATTTTCACTTTTAAACATTGGCTTCACTGGATTATTTTGTATCCCGCTGCTGGACACCAATCGTGACATTTACCCCATGACCCCTGCTTGTTTCACCCAACACAGAGCTCACGAAGGTATCTCAACACACCTCTTGACATGCTGCCACCAGTTGATTTTATCAACTTATATTTCTTTATGAAAGACTAAGGTCCATTCAGTACTGACTTTTTAACAGAAACAGGTTTATTGATTACACGTGGTTTCAGGAATAATTCTTAAGCACATTCTTAAAGTTTCACAAAGTTTCGATATTTTTCTTTAATCTCTTCTATATTAATTAACACAGATCACACTCTGACTAATCATTGCCTAATGACTCCTTAAACACTCTCTGCCTCAAAACCCCAAACTATCCTCTTCTGTAGCTCTCTCTGATTCCCACTAAACTCTTTCTTTCCCAGGCTCCGCCTCTCAGCACCTCTCTTGGTCCCGCCTCACAACCACATTAACATATAGCTTATGAATAATGCATAACTTATAATGCATAACTTAGAGTGGATGCCACAGCCTGTAATAAAGGTGTACGTGTGGCGATATGAGGGATAGAAGTGTATTGGTTTATCTTCCCATGCTGTGGAATTCTTTTCAAGAGAATATCTATTTAGCCACCTTTGTGATGTTCTTCTTAGGTCACCAAAATCCCAATTTGTTTAGATATGCTTTGGTCTCTCTGTTCTGTTTTACATGCTGATACCGTTGTGTTTTCTTTAACCAGCTGTTTTATTGATCTTGATTTTTATGCCTACTCATTGTACATGCAGTTTATATTTTATAAGATTAGATTCTATTATTTTTCTTCCTTCTTTGTCGTAGCCATTACGGTTCCCACTTAATGGAAACGCAGGGTATGAATTTAAATAATAATAACAAATATAAGCAAATATTATTGAAGTAGAGCAACAATTAAGATACTGTTAAAGTGTATTATTTTGGGATTATAAAAGAATCTGTTTTGCATTGTATCTGTATGTTGGATCACAGGATGGGAAATAGATGGGATTAGAGCATCTGATAAGAAGATGAATGATGGCCAGATTTTTTTTTAAAAAAACATACATGTCCTCTAAACATCTTTCTCATCAGATGGAATTAATCAGAGACAAAAGCATTGGAGTGTCACGAAACTATGCCTCTACATTCCAGTACAGTAGTGTGTGGAATTATAGCCCTGACCAGACCAAATACATGGAGAGTGGGGAGACAGGAAGCTGTTGTACTTACAAGACACACTTTCAATCTCTACCTATTCATTAGAACTTCTGAAGAGAGATGACCTCTGTTCAAACTGGCGTTGTGATCTGTAACCTTTGCTTCAGCTGAACCTTTCTGTCAGATCTGTGGTCTGAGTAAGGTTCTCTGGAACACAGGAAGCGACTTCGGCATCCTAATCCTTCTAGCTCGGAGTTCTGCTATCATGGAGTGATGGCAGCTGAATGTTGCTGGATGGCTAAGGTCAGGATTAGCTCAACATATTGACAGATAAATTTCTACCTCTTCTATCCTGAGAAAGCAGGTAGCGGTGGGAGGCAAAATCTTTAACATACCGAAATTAAGAAAAGTTACTTTTTTAGACTGCAGTTCCCAGTGCCCACAGTGTCTGTAAGATTTTGGGAGTTAAAATGACAAAATCCTTTTTGCATAAATTATGCCTATGTAAAAGAAACTATTTAACTTTTAGTGGCAGGTTTATACTAATTAAAGAGTCCCCACTTTGATTCCTCATTGCTTAAATTTTATTAGGTTCTTGTATGACTTGCATGCTGCTAATTAAAGTATCTTCAATTCTGCATTCAAATGTGAAAATCCCAACTCACATGCACTGAGATGACATGAAGAAGTGAGAAGTTGAAACAGGGACTTTTTAACCAGTGGCAACCTGCAGCCATAGGCTACACCATTTCCTGTATATTGGTGTAACTTATGCAAGAGGATTTTGGTCACTGTTCGGAAAGGTATCTCTTCCAAGCTCCACTGCATGCTTGGATAGTTTTGAAAGATAGCTCCTTGTTGAAATTATCTGAGTGATTCAGGTTTATTAAACAAATGCCTTTTAACATTAGAAGTAGTAGAATAAATCTCCTTGCTTCCTTTAGATTTGTACTGAAGTGTTGCAATGGGATCTCTGAGAAACACAGTGCTGTGTTTCTTTCTAGCTACAGGTTTAGCCTGGAACAACATAAGGAGGATAAATAACATCAAAGGAAATCAACATAGAGAACACATGTTTGAAAGCATACAAAAAGGATTCTTTTTTTAAAAAAAAGAATTCTGTACTCATGAACAGCTTTATCTGCTTTTAAGCAGCTTGCTCAGCATAAAAACATAGCTGCTTTTTTCACATATAAAAAAATTATATAAAAAGTGAATATGTTTCCTGATCTTCCACATCTTTCCCAGCAAACAATTATGTGCCATCAAGTTGACTCCAGCTCACAGGGACCCTTTGCAGGGTGTTCAAGGTTTACTGTTTCCTTCTTCTGGGCAGGTGTTCTGGGACTATGCAGCTTGCCCAAAGCCTCACAGGCTGGCTCTACTCAGAGGAGGCACAAGTGGGGAATCAAACTTCCGACACCTAGTTCCGTACCTCACCTAACTGAACAATGGTAGCAAAATCACCTTCTGGTTTTATTGAGGTTTTTCTTTCATGGGACAAGTTTATGACATGCAACATGCCATGGTTAGTGTGCAGCCATTTAAAAGACTTAATGTTTGCCACAGGCAACCTCATGTCTCATATAGGCAAAGCACAGAGTAAGGGCTCTCTGCCAGATCTTAGGCAGCTGGCAGGGTAACATAGTAGGAAGTGTGTCTCATCCTGGATCCAAGCCATGTCAGAGTATAACAGTTACTGCTAGCACTCTGGATTGCAGCCAGAAATGATTTGGCAGTCATTGTGACTCTTGCAGGGTAGCAAGGCTGACCCCAAGTTGTTAGCCGCTTGAATCAGCAAAGCAAATGACTCCATTCTACATAATACTCTTGAACATATATAGAGTTGGCTTTAAAAGAACATATTATTTCAGGTCAATAAGCAGAGCAAACATAATCTAAACTATTGTGTGGGTTGCCTTCAATTTCCATATGGTTGTAGCTCTCTGTCTGCCTGTCTGTGGCTCTCCAGAGTCAAAGAACTGAGGCAATTCTGGAAATAAAGATGTGTCCTGAGTTATGTGCTGTGTTTCATGCACATTTTGCCACATTCATTTTTGGGCATGTAACCATGAGGAATTATTTTTGTGAAGCCTGATCCTATCTGTGTTGTTTATTAGAACTGCCATGGATTTAGTGACCCTTCAGTTTTCTTGGATAAACACAGGGAGCGCTGCTCTCATATACTCAGGACTCCAATCTGCTCAAAACATTTACTTACTCATTGACCCAAAGAATTAGACCTCCTTTTCTTGTCCCAACAATCTCATTTCCTCCTCCTTCCCTACCATCACAATGTTTTTTTTCCACAAGAGTCATTCTCTTTCTCACATAGGCACCTCCTACTCACAAATATACACATTCTCCAGAGGGGACTTTAGGAGTTGTTGAAGCCTCGGGTGGTCCATGACCAGTGCATATGGTCCCCTCATTCAGTCCGCAAACTGTCCGTAGTTGAAGCCCCATCTGAGGTGCAGGGATGATTCCTCCCTACCCTAAATAAGGGTCTGCGTGCAGGTAACCCAGCTACGTATGGGGCCTGACACTGGCTTTGGCCTCCTTTACACACCAAAGTGAGGCCTTTGTAAAAGGTGTCAAAAATCCAAGGCGAAAGGAGTTCTGGTGCTGCCACCTCTCTCAGCTGTCTGCCACGATCCTTAATACCTGCTAGTCCCCCCCCCCCCCCAGTATCTTAAACACACAACACCACTTGAAACAAAGTATCTTGAAAGAATTCTGAGGAAGCTGTGGGAAAAGTATTGTTTTCTTGTTTTGAAACTGCTCTTGAGGAAGAATCAATGTACTGTATGCCACTTGAGCAACTTGCATCATTCTGCCTAGTGACAAGGCCCATCCTAATATGATCCTATAGAAGAGCACTCACTAACATCTGTGCAGCTGTATTCTGGACTGTTTGATATTCTCAAAGATCTTTGCAAATCCTTTTGCTTACTGGTGGAGGGACCATAAGTTTCTATCATCCCCACACAGGTGGGATGGTCCAGTTTGACCTGATTCATTTTGGTTATTGAGTCACAGAGGACTGATGCAATAATGTGTAGACATGATACAGGAGGTGGGGGTTTTTGCTGTCAGGCATCCTCTCCACTTAACCAGCTTCAGGGGATCTTGGAAGAGAATCATTCTTTCACACTGGCAGCCCCATTGATCCTGAAAATACTTGGCTGGGAAGGCAGTGATAACACGGTCCAGGACCCAACGCCCTCTGCAACAAACCTTTCAGATGTGCTGCCTGAGAGAAGAAACAGGATTGTTGTCTGGACAGATCTGTTGATCAAAGCCAATGTATTGCTGCCCCTATAAAGTGAACAGGAGGAGACATCCCCCCCACCCCAGCTATTACCAGCCATGTATGTGAGTCATTTTAGGAAGAACAGCTATAACTTCCTGACCTGGCTTGAGTATTACACAATGAGTAGGGGATAGTTTTGTTCCTTATATTTGTGTTTTAGGATGTGTGGGTTGTTGCCTGGGTCTTCTTCATCACATTTTTAGACATATTACTTTTTTGGAGGCCAAACAGTAATTTGGTTTTCCTTTCCTTTTCAAATGTAGCTCCACTGAGATATTATAACATGCAAAGAAATAACATCCACAGGTAGAAGAGGCATCATGACAATGGATCTAACCCAACCAACAGGCACTGGTTTGATCAAGAAACTGAGGGATTTGTGATAGTGCAGATTACATGGAGGATTGTGTCAGGATTCACAAGTAAACTTACCTAAGCTGAAACAAACATGTATCAGTTGTGGGTGGAACTTGCAACTACAGTGTCATCCACTCTCATGTAGACACCCACCATCTCTGGTGATTTCCCACACATTACAGTATCTAAAATGGACTACTGCTGGGAAATATAGGTTATGCCTTTGCCAGATGGACAGTTGACCTATACAGTAATCTCAAGCATTACTTATGGCTTCTCCCATTAAACTGCTGCACTAAAGAAAAACCTGCTTCTGTTGAACTTTTCCTGGAAAAGCCGTTTCTGAAGATACAGGAGTTCAGCCAAGAATGGGACCTAAAGACCCTAGTCAGGTCATGAAATATCTAGGCTTCTCGTTGGCGGAATGTTTGCCTCCAGTACTCATAAATACTCCAATACTGTATCAGGATTCAGAGCTTCAAACCAACAAAATTATATTGTTGCTGTAGAGAAATGTTAAAATATAATCTGCATGTACTGTATTTATTTTCTGTCTTTTAAAAATAGGCTTATTGGCCAAAATCCTCTTGCTTGGTGTAGTAAATCAAAGTAAGAGTTGGGCCATTAACTCAATGGGATTTCGTTAATCAACTACTCTATAAGCTCCTTTGATTCAAATGGGCCTATTCTAACTATGACTTATTATGCTAAAGTATGTTGCAAAGGATCCCTATTTGACTCAGTGGGACTCATGGAGGAATTGACTCACCAAATCCCTGTTCAGTTAATGGGCCTACTGTAGTGCAATGTACTACACTAAGCCACAGGATTTTGGCTATCAGGGTTTAGGGTTAGAACCTGCTACTTAGAATTTGGTTGCTACTCATTCATACAGAATAATATATTACTTCTTTAAGGTAACTCAGTGCATGATCAAGATAAAACATTGTTTCAAATCTGGTTCATGGGCGTGTTAGTAAACTTTTGCCTTTTAAAAATCTGTGATTTTTCTCTAGTGGCATGTATAATAGTGAAAACCTAGATACAGTCTGTCAAGTCTTTAGAGCTCACTGCACGTAAGCTGTGCACCATATTGAACAAACACCTGGGGCCTTCCTTTAAAACCTTAATTCAGGCTGTTCACCTGAATTGCCAAATAAAACAGAAGCTTCTCTCAGGCAGTGTGGTATTCATTTAAGCAGAGCTCCATCTGTGGGACTTTAAGGACAGCCAGTGAAGGAAAGAATCAAGGGAGCTTCAGTGCCTCTTCTAAGGTCTTCCCGTCCCACAGGCATTCTTTCTGCCTATGATGTTTAGTTAACTATCCTTTCAGGAGCATTCTGGCCTAAACAGCTTTCTTATGGCTTGGTTCTTTGCAATAACCTGTGATTCTTTTTTCTGAAATTTCTAAGCTTCTTTGCTGAGTCTTTCAGATATTTTGAGCAATAATGACCTCCCTGACCCGATAACTGAAGGATCCTTTATCTTTTCACTCTGGCAAGTAACCCTCTCTCCTGGTTTTTATTCTCCCTCTCGTTTTTTGTTCTCAGACTAATGCGGCTAAACAGATGTGTGTGTTTTTTTCTTGGTCTTTCAAAAAGCTTGTGTTTTTCCCATTTCATCAAGTAATGTCTGGGCAATTACCTTAAGGCTTCTCTTCCTCCCCCTCCCCATCAATCCCTTTGAATGGTAGTTTGCTAAAGAACTGAACAATTTCCATAAAAAAGCTTTAAAAACAAGTCTTGGAAAGCTAGACAGGCATGCAGCAGGGAACATATTCTTTACCAGTGAGGACCTCTTATTATTTATAAGGCTGTCTTGTTGTATCTGTGTATATCTGATAGGTCCCCGAGTTTAACTAGGGGCTGCCTCATTTGAATTTAGATCATGACCACAGTTCAGGCACTGTAACATATGGATATAAAAGTTGTTGTTGTTGTTAAGTCGTGTCTGACTCTTTGTGACCCCATGGACCACAGCACACCAGGCCCTCCTGTCTTCCACTGCTTCCCAGAGTTGGGTCAAATTCATGTTGGTAGCTTTGGTGACACCGTCCGACTATGTCGTCCTCTGCCGTCCCCTTCTCCTCTTGCCTTCACACTTTCCCAACATCAGGGTCTTTTCCAAGGAGTCTTCTCTTCTCATGAGATGGCCAAAGTATTGGAGCCTAAGCTTCAGGATCTGTCCTTCCAGTCAGCACTCAGGGTTGATTTACTTCAGAACGGATAGGTTTGGTCTCCTTGCAGTCCAGGGGACTCTCAAGAGTCTTTTCCTGCACCAGAATTCAAAAATATTCATTCTTCGGCGGACAGTCTTCTTTATAGTCCAGTGCTCACTTCCATACATTACTACTGGAAAAACCAAAGCTTTGGCTATGTGGACCTTTGTCGGCAAGGTGATGTCTCTGCTTTTTAAGATGCTATCTAGATATGTCATCACTTTCTTCCCAAGAAGCAGGAGTCTTTTAATTTTGTGGCTGCTGTCACCATCTGCAGTGATCATGGAGAGCAAGAAGGTAAAATCTGTCACTGCCTCCATATCTTTCCCTTCTGTTTGCCAGGAGGTGATCGGACCAGTGGCCATGATCTTAGTTTTTTTGATGTTGAGCTTCAAACCATTTTTGGTACTCTCCTCTTTCACCCTCATTAAGAGGTTTTTTAATTCCTCCTCACTTTCTGCCATCAGAGCGGTATCATCTGCATATCGGAATTGTTGATATTTCTTCCGGCAGTCTTAATTCCGGTTTGGGATTCCTCCAGTCTTGCCTTCCACATGATGCATTCTGCATTTGGTTAAATAAGCAGGGAGATAATATACACCCTTGTCGTACTCCTTTCCCAATTTTGAACCAATCATTTGTTCCATACCCAGTTCTAACTGTTGCTTCCTGTCCCACATATAGATTTCCCAGGAGACATATAAGGTGGTCAGGCACTCCCATTTCTTTAAGAGCTTGCCATAGTTTGCTGTGGTCCACACAGTCAAAGGCTTTTGCATAGTCAATGAAGCAGAAGTAGATGTTTTTCTGGAACTCTCTGGCTTTCTCCATAATCCAGCGCATGTTAGCAATTTGGTCTCTAGCTCCTCAATCCCTTCAAAATCCAGCCTGTACTTCTGGGAGTTCTTGGTCCACATACTGCTGAAGCCTACCTTGGAGAATTTTGAGCATAACTTTGCTAGCATGTGAAATGAGTGCAATTGTGTGGTAGTTGGAGCATTCTTTGGCACTGCCCTTCTTTAGGATTGGGATGTAGGCTGATCTTTTCCAGTCCTCTGGCCACTGTTGAGTTTTCCAAACTTGCTGGCATATTGAGTGTAGCACCTTAATAGCATCATCTTTTAAGATTTTAAATAGTTCAACTGGAATGCCATCACCTCCACTGACCTTGTTGTTAGTCATGCTTTCTAAGGCCCACTTGAGTTCACTCTCCAGGATGTCTGGCTCAAGGTCAGCAACCGCACTATCTGGGTTGTCCGGGACATCCAGATCTTTCTGGTATACTTCTTCTGTGTATTCTTGCCACCTCTTCTTGATGTCTTCTGCTTCTGTTAGGTCCCTACCCTTTTTGTCCTTTATCGTGTCCATCTTTGCACAAAATGTTCCTTTAATATCTCCATTTTTCTTGATCTCTGGTTTTTCCCCTTTCTATTATTTTCCTCTATTTCTTTGCATTGTTCATTTAAGAGGGCCCTCTTGTGTTTCCTTGCTATTATTTGGAAGTCTGCATTCAATTTTCTGTAACTTTTCCTATCTCCCTTGCATTTTGTTTCCCTTCTCTTCTCTGCTATTTGTAAGGCCTTGTTGGACAGTCACTTTGCTTTCTTGCATTTCCTTTTCTTTGGGATGATTTTTGTTGCTGCCTCCTGTACAATGTTACGAGCCTCCATCCATAGTTCTTCAGGCACTTTGTCCACCAAATCGAGTTCCTTAAATCTGTTCTTCACTTCCAGTGTGTATTCATAAGGGATTTGGTTTTGATGATACCTGACTAGCACAGTGGTTTTTCCTAGTTTCTTCAGTTTAAGCTTGAGTTTTGCTATAAGAAGCGGATGATCAGAGCCACAATCAGCTCCAGGTCTTGTTTTTGTTGACTGTACAGAGCTTCTCCATCTTTCGCTGCAGAGAACATAATCAATCTGATTTTGGTATTGGCCATCTGGTGATGTCCATGTGTAGAGTCACCTCTTGTGTTGTTGGAAAAGAGTGTTTGTGATGACCAGCTTGTTCTCTTAAAAAAACACTATTTGCCCTGCTTCATTTTGAACTCCAAGGCCAAACTTATCTGTTGTTCCTTTTATCTCTTGACTCCCCACTTTAGCATTCCAATCCCCTATAATGACAAGAACATCTTTCTTTGGTGTCAGTTCTAGAAGATGTTTTAAGTCTTCTTAGAAATGGTCAGTTTCGGCCTCTTCAGCATCAGTGGTTGGTGCATAAACTTGGATTACTGTGATGTAGAAAGGTCTGCCTTGGATTCGTATTGAAATCATTCTATCATTTTTGAGATTGTATCCCAGTACAGCTTTTCCCAGTACAACTCTTTTGTTGACTATGAGGGCTACTCTATTTCTTCTACTTAATTCTTGCCCACAATAGTACATATGATAATCGTCTGAATTGAATTCGCCCATTCCTGTCCATTTTAGTTTACCGACACCCAGGATGTTAATGTTTATTCTTGCCATCTCTTGTTTGACCACATCCAGCTTACCAAGGTTCATAGATTGTACATTCCAGGTTCCTATGCAGTATTTTTCTTTGCAGCATCGGACTTTCCTTTCACTTCCAGGCACGTCGGCAGCTGAGCGTCCTTTCGGCTTTGGCCCATCCACTTCATCAGCTCTGGAGCTACTTGTACTTGTCCTCCGCTCTTCCTCAGCAGCACCTTCTGACCAGGGGCTCATCTTTCAGTGCCATGTCTTTTAGCCTTTTGTTTCTGTCCATGGAATTTTCTTGGCAAAAATAGTGGCGGGCTTACCAGTTCCTGCTCCAGGTGGATCGCATTTAGTCAGCTCTCCCCACTGTGACCTGTCCATCTTAGGTGGCCCTGCACGGCATAGCCCATAGCTTCTCTGAATTACTCAAGCCCCTTCGCCATGACAAGGCAGCAATCCATGAATCCAAAAATGATTTCAGTGCTTAAGCCCTGCTTGGTCATCTTTAACCAAGAGAGCCCAGAAAGGACAATAAGTTATTATATTATTTGAGAAACCCTTGGGCTTATCTCCCTTCCCCTCCTTTTCCCTCCTATGTCTCTTTCCCTTTATGTTTTCTAAAACAAGCTTCTGAGCTTTATTTACAGATCAGAGCAGCGGAGATGAAAGCTTGATTAATTAACAGGAAAAGAAATTTGCATCCTGCTTTGGATCTTAGACTGAACTGGGTTGATGCCCCTCCCTTCCTCAACAGTATCATAAGCACTTTTATTTTTAATTTTTATTTGTTATCTACCCAGTGGTGAGGAGGGGGAGAGAAGGGGGCTTTTCAGAAGTCACTTTCTGATAATAGACTGCAAAAAGCAACTTCAGCGTGTGAAGCACAGATTTCATGTGGGATGTTGACTATATTGCTGATGCCCTTGAGAACATTTTCCACATAACTGAATTTTGAAGTTTTCTGTTTTCCACATGTAGGCAAGTGAGAGAACCCAAGTGTCAGGTGGTATATATTAATACCATTAAGTACCTGCTAATTTAGCCACTATGGAGATAAATATTTGGATACCATTAAAATTAGTAGACGTAAATATATGAAATCATTCTTTGGGTTATGGAGGAAAACAGCCACTAAAAGGCACGATTTAACCTTGTTCAGTAGGGGATACTAGGTGATCAGGTCTTAATTATTATGAATATCTGACTAGAAAACACACATATACACAAACATAATTTGCAAGAGTAGGATATAAGTCCAGCCACTACAGCTGTAGTTCAGACTATTCTCTCTAGAAATGTATATCCTGATTTGATTCTTCCTGACATAATTTGTGTGAAAAACTGATCCTTCCCCTCCCCTACTGCTGTATAGTGAGATCTGCCATTTTTCCCCCAGGGGAAAATGTGCGCATTGCCTAGAATTTTGTGTGTACCTTTGTGTGTGCACATTTAGTGAAATGCATATTATTGGAAAACATAACTGCTGCCTTGGTTGTGCTAGACATTAGCATATCTGGACATTGAATTTTCATAACAATCGATAAGAAATTGCTTTCCCTCTGTCCACAAGGCCCACTAGACATGTGATGTGGTCTTTGACCAACCCCACCTGCCACAGATTATCCATTCCAGACATTCTTGGTTTTCAGAAAACTGAAAACTGACACCTGCCCTTCGGATTTGAGGTATGTACCTATACATACAGTGCCAGGTTGTTACAGTATGAGATACCACAGCACATTTGTTCTGAAGTCAGTGAAATTGCTCAAAGAAGCTTCCGTGAAAACAGTAAAGCTGACTTCATTTGAGATTGTGTATATACAGTACTTTATTTAACTGTGTATAAATAGGGACATAGATACAAATATTGCCACCGTTTTCACATTCTCAAGAGTCTAACTTTCAAGTGAGGGCGCTCTCAGAATCAGCCTAACTTTTGGTCCAAGATAAAACAAGTTAAATTTTACTCCCCATAGGAAAGCTGAAATAAATAGTGGATTGAAGCCTCAACGTAGAATGAAACAAAGGGGAGGAGGAGGGAGAAAAAATATCAGAAATCCAAGGCAAATGTACTTTATTCTCTTTCACCGAGCCCAATAACAACTATAAATGAACAGATGGATTTAGAGAAGCAAAATATGAATAGAGACAGAATTTTTTTAAAAATGGCATTTTTAGAAAAAAGATTTAAAAGCATCCATGGTGACCCAAAATCTTTTAAATACAGTATAGGACATTTCTATGGGGCAAAATGAATTAGATAAGTATAAGTGTATCCTTAGTTAAATAACAAATAGTCCTAGTCTTGTCTGAATGGTTGGACAGAGTAGCCTACCAAATATGTTTAGGCAACCCCAGGAAGACCCTGTGGAAAAACAAGATCATCCTAGAGGAGAGCCTACATTTTGGTTTTGTCAGGATGGATGCTTAGAAATATAGAGTAATAATCCAAGAATACCAGTTTTATACCTTACCATAAAACCGCAGTTCCTCCACCAGGGAGGCCTGTAGTGTCAGCCTGCAAATCAGTTTTAGACCTTCTTGCTAAATTTAAGGATCCTATTTTGAAACTATTTGCATTACTAAAACGTTTTTATAGATGAGTTTCCACAGATTTTGTAAACAAATGGAGGCCAGTAATGGTAAAAGAAGACATCTGAGTGATTATGGATGTGAGGTTCCCATAGGCAATTATACCACAAGGTCAGACTCTAAAAATCATTAATCTCATGTTATTTTTAATACCTATTTTTACTGGAAGGGTTATGAAAACTGTAACCTTTACCCATTCCTCCTTGCTTGGTTGTTTGTTACACCGAAATTTATGGGGGTATTTTGGCAATTGTATTGTGATTTAGGCTTATTTGTTGGATTTTGTGTAATATAGTTTTAAAATGCATTCTTGTTTTATTCTGTAGTCCCTGAGAAAGACCAAAGCATTAATAACAGGACTGAAGTGCATTGGACTAGGTTCATTAAAATACTGTAAAGTACAGTATATTCATTTGAGCATTCTGAGACATTGACTTCTGTGGTGAATGTTGTCCACTTCTGATTTATACTTAACATTTGATGAACTAGATTTCTAATGCTGACTTTTGGGTGGTTAAAGCACTAGAAAACGCGCTTTTTCATCAATTTTTTAAAAAAATTCGGCACAGATTGTATGATGACAATTTTTTAGACTATACTGTGCACTGAAACTATATGCCACTAATATGCTATTAAAGTTGCAAACCAATATGGTAAATTTCTAATTTCATTGTTTCCTTATGTAGACTGAAATATCAAAGAAACAATTTGATATAAATTTTTTTTCATATCTGAATTGTCAACATTTTTTTCTTTATATGTTTCCAACTAGAGGAAAAAACAGTCTCAACAACAAAAATAACAACAAAAGCAAATAGCCTGTGCTCACAATCTATTGTATCAATTGAATGTATTTATTGTGTATTAGAAATTAATATTTGACAATTTTACCTACCTACCTACCTTGTTTCCCCGAAAATAAGACAGGGTCTTATATTAATTTTTGCTCCAAAAATGCATTAGTGCTTATTTTCATGGGATGTCTAATTTTTTTTCATGTACAATAATCTACATTTATTCAAATACAGTCATGTCATCTTCTGGTTGCTGCACAATGGTGCAGGGTGGGGTTTCAATGAACTGGGGGTTATTTTTGGGGTAAGGCTTATATTATGAGCATCCTGAAAAACCACGCTAGGGCTTATTTTCAGGTTAAGTATTTTAGGCGAAACAGGGTATCTATCTATCTATCTATCTATCTATCTATCTATCTATCTATCTATCTATCTATCTATCTATCTATCTATCTATCTATCTATCTATCTATCTGAATGGAATAGCATAAATTAGCACATTTCTACCTACACAACTTCAAGGTAGTACTGTTTGGTGACATTTTTTTCCTCTTTCCATATCTTCATCTGTCCTTCATGGTACTTTTCAGCTGTTTGCAATTACTGACTCTTCACTGCTCTGAGTTTCAGTCAAACTACAATAATAAGATGATGACAATATAGCAGTGGCAGCAACAGCAATACAGCAATCTTTTGCACACACTGCACTTTTTGGCTTTTACCCAAAGCCAAATTAGTTTTACCCTGAGGTGGTTTCCATCTGTGCCACCCAAGAAAAAGGAACGTGTTGCTCTTAGCCCCAACAGAGTCTTGTTTGCTCCTGGCTAATTATGTCTAGTCCCTGCACAGAATAAAGCTGGCCACTGACTCAGATGGCCATTAAGTCAGTACAGCAACCAAGGGATAAAATCTAATGCCTCCAAGCTGTCTAAAGTAATGTGGGGCAAATATTATGTACCTCAGGGAAATGACACAAAATGTAATGAGCCCCAAATAGTTGAAACAGCCAAACTTTATAGTTGGTAAATTTTCTCCTGAACAAAATGACATAAACTAGCTTTTATTCCATTTATTCTGCTTGGATCAACAAGCCAATGCCACGGGCAAAACAAAACAGTTTAAATGAACATTAAGATGCTTTCCCAGTACTGTATAAACTCAAATTATTGTAGCATCTTCAAATGCATCACTCTTACACAATAGAAAATTATATTTTTCTGCTACTTAACTCTGCAGTATCTTAATTCTTGTACAGTTGTTATTTTAACAATAATCACCAGATTTCCTAGAAATAACTGATGTAAGTATGGAGGAGAATGTGTATCAAAAGATATAAAACTGAAACTTTGAAACCCAAGGATTTTTCTTTTTCGTGAGAATTTGAAATTTTGAGAAAAAAGGAAATATAAGCAGCAATTACTTTCTCAGCAAATTGGAATTTATTTTATTGTTATATAGCATAAAATGCATTATTTAGAACTTAACATATAAAGTTGTGCTCTTTGGCATAGTTATGCAGTTTACAGATCATGTTGTATTTGTTTAATTTTTTTCTACAGCATCTTTTGGAATAAAAACCTCCCTAAAGAGGCTTACCTAAAAGCATCCTATTTGTACTGAGGTGACACTAGAATAAGGCCAGTATTCTCTGGGCTAAAACCGATGGATGGGACTTTTTCCTTAGCTGAATCAAGAGGCATGATCTCCTCTCGCCATTGCAGCCCCCCCCCCATCCATCTCCAAAATGGAGCTATAAAATCCTCTGAACCTTTTTCTTTTAAGATGGTTACTGATTAGGAGCCTGCAGGAGAGTAAGAGGAGGGAAACAAAGGTCTGTCATACTGGCTGCACAGAACCAACAAAATGCTGAGTTTAGGCCATGCTATGCATTCCTAGAGGTAGCTATTCCAAAGTAAGTCTCGGTAATACCAATGGAGCTAACTCCCATATAACATGGGCATAGGATTGCAGCCTTAGTTATTGCTGTTTGAAAAGGGGAAAGTATTTAAAATAAAAACTACATATTATATAGACAGCATTGACTTGATATTCAACTCCCATGCATACACTTTTCAGATGACAGTAACTAAGATGGTGGTAATCCTATACCTCCCCCCCCTCTTCAGCACAAGAGTAAACTGAACTCATTGAAACTGATGTAGACACAAGCAGGCTTTATTGTTTACTGGCCGCCTATTTGATCAAGTTAACACTTATAATATTGAACTAATCTCTATATTACAGATAACAGTTATCATTTTAAATGTCTTACATCTGCTGCTAAAGAACAATTTCTGACAGGGCTGTTTTGGGGGGGCTATAACTCAGACATCCCAAATCCAATCTTCAACAAGCTTGGATGGGGTCGGGAGGAGTGTCAGTTGAAGACTCACTGCAAGTTTATTGTCTCTAACGTGGGGCAGTTCTACTACTACTGGAAGTCCCAAATCTTATGAACCACATTTTTTTCCATTGGAAAGTTCATGAAAATTTATGGCTCATTGTTTTTAAATAGCAACAAACCATGAACCAGCATAAACCACAATTTTCTCAGTTCATGATCATCTCTAATTGCAACTAGAATATGTACAGTATGTTGAATCAGTGGGGATCAGATGAGTTAGCTGCTCCATAAGATCCATTAATTCAGTGGGCCTACTTTAGGTAAAGGTAAGGGTTCCCCTTGACAATTTTTGTCCAGTCGTGTTTGACTCTAGGGGGCGGTGCTCATCCCCATTTCCAAGCCATAGAGCCAGCGTTTTGTCCGAAGACAATCTTCCGTGGTCACATGGCCAGTGCGACTTAGACACGGAACGCTGTTACCTTCCCATCGAGGTGGTCCCTATTTATCTACTCGCATTTGCATGCTTTCGAACCGCTAGGTTGGCGGGAGCTGGGACAAGCGACGGGTTCTCCGTCGCGTGGATTCGATCTTACAACTGCTTAGTCTTCTGACCCTGCAGCACAGGCTTCTGTGGTTTAGCCCGCAGCACCACCACCTCCCACTTTAGTTGTAGTTTATTGTGGTAAGCAACAGGCTTTCAGCCATTGAAAAGTAAAGGGGTAAAGTTAAAGAGTAAGGGTTTTTCTTTTCAGCTGCAATCCGTCATTACCCAGACATTTCCAGCAAGATAGTTTAGTTAATCTGCAGTGTGTTGCAACAAAAAACACGAGTCTTATGATACCTTAAACTAAGACTTGAGAGTTTTTTTAATTGCATCTAAAGAAGTGGGTTCCAGTTTGTGAGTGCTTATGCCAAATAAGATTTAGGAGCTTTTAAGGAAGCAAAAGATTCTTTATTGATTTTGTGGCACTAATCCAGAAAGAAACCCCAGGGCAGGAAAAAACCCTCTTCTCTTACCTGGCATAGGGTGCAACTAGACAATTAAGATATACTGGACTGGATTGATCTGAACAGGGCTGCTTGAAAGGATGGTCTGTGATTTAGAATGATCTTTGCATCCACATGTAAGGATAGGTGGTTTCAAGACAAGAAGCCACCCGGCACCGCAAAGGACTCTTGTTTAACGCATTTCTCCATCCCAGCCTCCGTGCTGCCCCATTCTCTCCTCTCTCTGTGGGGGAAATTTATATATGAGGAACGCTGGAGATTGATTGATTGATTGATTGATTGATTGATTGATTGATTGATTGATTGATTGATTAGTGACATATAACCGCCTTGGCTTGCCACCAATGAGAAACAGAACTGAATTGTAAAGAAAAAGAAAGAAAAGGAAAGGGGGGGAAGATATTTCTTCCATCTCCCCTTAATAAACTATAAGAGGAGGCAAGTATAGTATAAAATATAACAAATTGAGAGGGAGGGACTCAAGGGCTGTGCAATTTCCCACCTCTAATCTCAGTGCTTACAATCAAATCATCATTACATGAATGCTTCTGTTACAGAGAATCCAGAAGTCTCTGTGCTTATTATAAGCTGCTCTAAAAGGCAGGTTTGAATGCAGAGAGAGATACAGTACTGTAGGCCTGGTATGAAAATTATTTTTGCATTGTGCTCTGGAGGGATGGCCTTTGCTAGCAAACTGCACTATATCATCAGAGAGCTGGTGCACATGATCAAAGCTGCAGATCTCCAAGGATTGTGCTTTGATGATGAATGGCACAAAGTGCTCTTACATGGACTCACTCAGGGGAATGTAATGCTGTGTACAGTAGGAGATCTATATCACCTGAAGTCTTTATCAGTCCTTTCTGTTATCTGTAAAATTCTTTCATGTTTGAGCTGGGGAAGGAGACTCATTAGTCACAGGCAGAAACTTTAGGTTAACTAGAAATAAAATGATCTCAGCCCTTTTTGTTTACTTGTGCAAAAGGACTCCCAAAGAAAAAGGCTCTTCACCCAGTTCCTCCAAGAATATTAGGTGACATTTTTCATTTTGTTTTCAGACATCTATATATTTCACTGCCCTGTAAGAGCTGACACTGCTGCCTTGAATAGATTTGTGGATGAAGAAGCTATTGATTTAATGGAATAATCTGAGGGCTTTATTGGAAGGAATACTGTGAAAGGATCAGAAGTTAAATTTAATGGGTTATCTAAGCCCAATAAGGTTTCCAGTATCTGAACATTTCTCACAAAGCCAGTATTCCACTTCTTACCAATGTTCAAGAAAGCAAGGAAAGGGAATTGCTTCATATTTGTTTCTTTGTTCACCAGGGATTTAGAATTCCCATGTGGTTACTTGATCAATACATTAGCAATCAGTAGCAATCATTTGCCGCTACTTCACACGTGTGCTCTTTCGTGCACAGACACAGAAAAGCTTTATTGTGGCCATGAAAAGATGATTGCCAAGGGATTTAGCCGTGTTGGGTACTTCTGCAAAGCTGCAGAAATTTCCTCAAAAATAAGCTGCGGTTACACTGGCAATAAGAACCGCATTAAATCATCCTTTAAATCAATTTAGATTTTATCATTCACACCATGCAAGGGTGGAATTGATTTATATGGAATGCAAAGTGAGTTTTTTCAACTGGCCAGAACAGGCCTTTTAAATACTTCACTTCTAAAATTGGTTCAATTCAGTGCGGTTTTGTGGAAATCGAGTCAATTTCAGCAGTGTAGATACCAAAACCAAATCAATCAAATAAACTGATTTCCATTCAGTGCATGTCAGTGCGGCCGCCAGTTCAAATGCCACATGACTTGAAACTGATTTTTAAAAATTCTGAAGAGAAATAGATTCAAATTGCCTATGTGACCACAGTCTAAGACATTAAAGATACAGTGGTGCCTCGACTTACTAACACCCCTACCTACAAACATTTCAACTTACAAACAGCTCTGTTTGCAAAATTTTGCTTCGACTTGCGAACGGACATACGAACAGAAAAAAATGTGGGGAAAGTGGGAAATTTGAACTTTCAGTTAACCGTTGGCCAGCGAAGAGGCTGCTTGTCTGCTACCTCACTTACCCTAGCGGTTAGAGAGTGTGGATACGGATAGAGATTTCAGACTGCCCGAGACTGCCTGGTACTGTACCGTATGTCTGGAATAATTTTTTTTTTTTGGCTTTTTGGCTTTCTTTTTTAAAACAGAGAGACTGCCTGTTCTTGGTGAGTACACAGTATTTACTGTATATACAGGGTTTTTGCAGCTTGGGGTTGGGCTAGGTGGCTAGGTGGGAGTTATGTTTCTGTGCTCTGATGGGTCTTGCAGACCCTTTCTGCAAGGGTCTGTGCTGGCTGGTGGGCTCTGAAATGGAGTTTAGACTCAAGTCTCTCCCCGGCCTCATTGTCTTCTCTCCCTCTGTCTTCTCTCTTTTTGTGCTTAAAAGCACAAACCTTTGTCTGAGGGGTCTGTGTGCCCCAGTCATAACCTTCTTTCTTTCCTCTTTTCCCCATTGTTCCCTCCCTCCCCCCTTTCCTGCCGTTTTTTGTAACCTAAGTCATCGTAGGTTTTTTAAAAAAAACTCTCCCCCTAGTGGTAGAGGACGGATTAACCGGCTTTGCATTAGTTCCTATGGGAACGAATGCTTTGAATTACAAACGGCATCTTGAGATACAACCAAATAACAGCAGGAACAGATTAATCCGGTTTCAATGCATTTCAATGGGAAAAGCTGATTCAAGTTACGAACATTTCGATTTACGAGCATCTTCTGGGATGGATTAATTTCATAAGTCGTGGCACCACTGTATTGTGCAAGTTCTGATGAGAATGCATTTCTCAGCCCTGATCTGGACTAGAAGAAATAATGTAGGTCCGCTTAGTCAATATTGTAATACTGTATATGCTATATGAATCCTCAGTTAGCATTTGCTGTGGAAAGAAATGATAATTTATTATTGTCATCCTGGCCGGGATGAGGACGAGATTAGAGGGGGGAAGGTTCTGGCAGAATACTAAGTGCCCAGAGTTTTCTTTTCCTGTTTCTAACACATGTAAGGAGATGTAAACCCCAGCCTCTCTGCTTGTCTAAATTATGAAAGTGGTCTGTATGATGCCACCCTTCTTCAAACTTTATTTAGGGTGAGGACTCTTAGTATCTTTAAAGTAAATTTTATGCCTGTCTAATGGGATAAAAGCCTTCTATTTCTGCAAGCTACTGAAGTTATGCGTTTAGTTCAAGTTCTGAAAGCTTGTCCCTTTGATCAGTGAGGTCAAAGTCTTCTAACAACTTTCACGGAAAATTGTTACAGAAGGAATAATAGCTTATTCACATGTTTCCAGTAATGGTACGCTCCAGGGAATGATTCTGTGTGATGCTTTTAATAGCATTATCATAACCTTGGCAGATATTCCAGATTTTGGGAGTGAATTAATGACAGGAATCCCCAGGAAACTCTTTAATGGCTGTCTTGTGTTTATGTTCTTGAGGCAGGCTCTGAGTCCACTAGCGCAGAATCCAAGCATATGCTCAGATTGACTTAGCACCATCTGCCCCTGTTACTCAGTATTTTCTGTTTACAGGACTTGCTGTATTGGGTGATTATTTGTGATTACATGTGTATTGGCAAAGAAAGTGGAGTAGTAACACAACACAGGAAGTGAGAAGAGGAATCTTTTATTTAAAATGGGCACAGGTGTGTAAATAGTTAAATGTTGATCCCATGTGCAGCCTCTAACTTTAGCATTCAATGTGGGGCTTAATATAATAACTCTTCCCTTGTTCCTTGATTTTGCTATGAAGAATCCATGATTTAGCCTGGTATTTAAGTCTCCCTGGAGAAGCCATTAGAGATTTGACAATGGGTTCCACCAATCCCAGTTTTGAATCTAACGGGTGCCAGACAGTAGGACTGGAGATATGACAGACTGTTGCCCCAAATGCAAAAAACCAACAGTATTACTTACCAGCTGACGTTATGAAGATAGAAGTGCTCTTCATAGCTGCAGAGGGAGTAGGAGTCAGAAGGATGCCCTCTGTATTTTGGAGAACCTCACGGGATTCAGTGACTTGATGCGACTTACCACAGCCTAGAGAAGGAGTACCTGATTATATCTGAGTTCAGTCCTGCTTTATTGCTATTGGAAGTGTGGGATTTTGTAGAACAGATCATCAGCTATTCCTGAAGTCCCTAAAGTTATAACAGTAGGCATCAGTGTCTCTATAGACAATTTGCTCACCACCCCCCAGGCTTTGTGTTCCTCCTGCTTTTTAACTAAAACAATAACTGGGAATTTGATATGCTGTAAATCTCCAGAGCCATCTGCATTTCCACTCCCAGGAATTAAAGTGATGGATGGCTGCAGCCCGGACCTTCATTTTGAAGTGTGCTTAGTCACACAGAAGGGGAGAAAAAAGAGGGAGAGGAATATAATTTCAGTGGTGGTGAGGAGAATCTTTATGGACCAGACAAGGTGGTGGGAGTCAGTGGATTCCTACATCATGTGTGAGAGGGTAGAGAGCTCTTTTCTTTTAATGCGGATGTGTGCAGGAGTGGTTGTGATTAGATTGTCATTTGATCTGGTTGTTCATTTTCCTGTGTATTTTGCTTGTCTGAGGGAGGAGCTTTTTTAAAATTTGTATTCTGTGAGTTTGCCTCTCTCTCTCTCTCTCTCTCTCTCTGTGTGTGTGTGTGTGTGTGTGTGTGTGTGTGTGTGTGTGTGTGTGTGTGTGTGTGTGTGTGTGTGTGACAGAGAGAGAGAGAGAGAGAGAAAGAGAGAGAGAGAGGTGGTGGATGTTTAGCCTGTTTGTTTCCCACCTCTGCTGTTCTGTCAACTGGATGATTTGCTGGGTTTTATTGGGATAAATCAGTTATACAATATTAAGGAGTCAGATTCCATGCTGCCTTGTTCTTAGTGTCTTGTCCAAGTTATTTTTTGCTGGTCCTTATGAATGTACCTTCTGTGAAATGAAAGCAGGAAAATATAGGCTTAAAAACGTGTATTTCATTTTTGAATTCAACCCTTGCTTTTGTTTTTTAATTATGTTGTGGGTGAAGTTAATTTTCACTTATTTTCCCTCTGGTATGTCCACCATGGGAGGTATTTTGGGAATAGGTATGAGTAGTAATAGGCTTCCCAGAATCTCAGAATACTTGCTGACGTTATGAGAATTGCTATGTTTCTCTTGGTCGCTAGGCCCAAGTTCAGGCTGAGAGGTACTAGAAAATAAGAAAGGTAGATTTTAATGTGCCTGGGCACTCATTTCCTTCCCACTTACACCGACTGACACCAATTGCTGGTTTAGCAGAGAGATGCCTGTGCACACACTGTGGACATAATACTTGTTTAGAAAGTAGTGTAGAAAATCTGCATTGTCTGTCTTTTCCCTCTTCCCCAGACCCACATGCAGACACAAGGAACCACCCCGACTCTCTGGTTGTGGCACTGAAATCTCAGAAAATGGGAAGGTACTGATGTAACAGTCCTAGTGGGCAATCTCCGCCCCAGTATCAGTCATTCTGTGAGAGCGCTTGTGCCAAGCTTACAATATTCTGAATGTGCCTACCAAATTAAAAAGGTTGGAGATCCTTACATAATGTCTTCTGTGCACAGAATACTGTACATTGTACTCCATGGTGCATCAGGGAACATGATGCCTGTATAGTTTCCAAGTTATACAGAGTAGGTTTGGCCTTGTTAACCTCTCTAGAGTTCAGATTTATAGCTTCTGTGTCACTTCATGAAATCACAGTGGTTTTATATTCTATGAAGGAAGGCCAGTTTATTGCATATGTTGAGCAAGAATACCTTGAAAACCATGGTTCTGTGTCTTCATTTTTATGGTAGGATAATGACCTCATAGTCTCACACTTTAAGAAGTGGTCAGTTAAAGTGATGACTTCGAGAAGTGAAAAGTGTTAACTGTGATATTAGCCATGTGTATTGATTTTCGTTGTAATCTTTAGCCATTAAACCCTACTAGTTCGTTCAATGGACTATGAGCTACCATATGTTTTTTTTTTCCTGCTGGAAGCCAAGGAAAGAGGTTTTGATTTTAAAGTATATAACCTGAATAATGACAACTAGTGGCCATGCCGACTGGGGGGATTCTGGGAGCTGAAGGCCAAATAGAAAGAAAGAAAGAAAAAGGTAACTTAAAGTACAAGTTGCATCTGTATTGTAAAATGTGTGTTTGATTATACTTACATCCTGCCTCAGCTGCATTAGCTACTATTGCTATTCTCAGTCAAATCAGAGCTTTGAACTGAAACACCACCCGGCCAACAGCATTTTTCAGAGATCATCTATGCTCCTAAACACCTCTTATTTCCCATGTGGGGGCAGTATTGCTATATTCTTGTTGAGGTAAGGGTTGTGAACAGTGTTCTGTGTGTACTTGTTATGGTGGCACCCATTTCCCAAGTTGTTGTACTCCTTTATTGGCCCATTTCATTTAACAGGTCAAAGCCTGAGCAAATCTAGAAATTCTCTCCAATTGGTTAATCTGCTTTTTCTGTTAGATCCTATTCCTCTTTAAGGCTTTTATTTGTATTATACCTGGCATAGTGTGACTTTTTAAAAAATGTTCATTTATTACTATATGATCTTTAGATTGTTTTATGGAATATGCACCATATTTTGTAGTCTTTGATAATGGGGAATGTGGTATACATATATTAAAATAAATGAATACTCCATGTTGAGTTAGTGTCTGCTGCAATAAAAATATCATTGTTGAAATAAGACTTTTATTAATCTTAATTTCTATCCTGCTATATTCTCCCCTATTGGACAGATGAAAGCAGCACCTGTTCTCCATTATGAGCAATCATTTTGAACCTTGGAAAGTGATTTTAAAAAACTGAGCAGATGTTTCCCTCAGGGATATGGTGCCATACTCTTCAAAAATAGTGTTTCAAATGCTTACTTCACAAAGTGCAATGCCATACAGCTTAGGAAGAATTGTACCATACCAATATTTGTGCCAGTACAGTCATCATCATCATATGCGCCACCAGAGTTGCAAAAAACAGTAATGTTAGAAACAACATACATGCTACACTGACATTTGAATGACACTTAGGTTTTTTCGGCTAAAACATGTGTCTGTTATATAATAACAGTCAAAACCTTTATCTTACATTTTAGAATAATAATCTTAGAACTGCAGAGCTGGAAGGGACCCTTTAGATCAGTGGTTTTTAACCTTTCTTACTCAGATGTTTTTGAACTGCAACTCCCAGAAACCCAAGTCAGGACAGCTGGTGGTAAAGGCTTCTGGGAGTTGCAGTCCAAAACTCCTGAGTAACCCAAGGTTAAGAACCAGTGCTTTAGCTCATAGAGTCCATCCCCTGTCAGAGAGGTACAGTGGGAAATCAAACCCCCAATCTCTGGTTCTGCAGCCAAATACCTAAACCACTGAGCTATCAACTAGTTCACCACCTGTTTCTGTGTATGTCCATATAGATGTCTGTGTGTAATTGATTGATTGATTTAATTTATATACCTCCTCATTAGTGCAATGCACTATTCTTGTGTGTATGTATGTATGTATGTATGTATGTATGTAGGTATGTAGGTATGTATGTAGGTAGGTAGGTAGGTAGGTAGGTAGGTAGGTAGGTAGGTAGGTAGGTAGGTAGATAGATAGATAGATAGATAGATAGATAGATAGATAGATAGATAGATAGATAGATAGATAGATAGATAGATAGATAGATAGATAGATAGATAGATAGATAGATAGATAGATAGATAGAGGGAGGGAGAGAGGGAGGGAGGGAGGGAGGGAGGGAGGGGCGGGCAGACGGACGGACAGACAGACAGACAGACAGACAGACATGTAGAATATCTTATCTAAAATCCTACTTGATGCTGGTGAAAACATTCTTGTGGCACATGAGAAATAAGATGCAAAATTAAAATAGACATTCAATATACAGCACCAAATTCTGCATGCTAGTACAAGATAGAAAGGTGATGCTGTCATTCCCAACCAATAATAATGGTATGCAATCACATCATTAACAATATGAGAATGCTTCAATACAGACACAGACATAGACACACACACTCAGAGAGACACACAATGACAACTTGTTTATTACTCATTATTTATTTATTTATTTAATTTCTGCATCTTGACTGCCAGAGAGAAGAAGAAAAGTTTTCCATCTCATTTTGCAAGCTCTGCCTTTCATCCCAGTTTAACGATCTGTTCTTCCTATTCTGCCTTCAAGAAGTTGCTGAGCCTGAGGTGCATATGCGTATAGTCCATTTTCGGTCCAT